>NC_057795.1:496152448-496377299 GCF_018294505.1 Triticum aestivum | reverse complement strand
TTGAATATATTTTGTACGTGTATATTGTGTCTTGGGCCCACCTCTTAGTTCCCCTGTATAGTTGAGGTTGTGGCCCCCTTCTGTATTCATATATACGTTCCTGGTGCACCGATCAATGATTCGTGTGTTTGCACAACCTATTTTTCCCTTCTACACATATCACGGGGTTTGGATGCACCGGCGAAGTTTGCACCAACTCTCAGTGTGAGAAAGGGCAACGCACGGTACCGAAGAGGCTAGCAATGATGGAAGGGTGAGAGTGCGTATAATCCATGGACTCAACATTAGTCATAAAGAACTCACAAACTTATTGCAAAAATCTACAAGTCATCAAAAACCAAGCACTACGCGCATGCTCCTAGTGGGATAGATTGGTAGGAAAAGACCATCGCTCGTCCCCGACCACCACTCATAAGGAGGACAATCAAAGAACACCTCATGTTTCATATTTGTTACATAACGTTTACCATACGTGCATGCTACGGGACTTGCAAACTTCAACACAAGTATTTCTCAAATTCACAACTACTCAACTAGCACGACTTTGATATTATCACCTCCATATCTCAAAACAATTATCAAGCATCAAACTTTTCTTAGTATTCAACGCACTCAAAAGAAAGTTTTACAAATCTTGAATACCAAGCATATTAAGATTTTTTAAGCAAATTACCATGCTATTTAAGACCCTCAAAATAATCTAAGTGAAGCATGAGAGATCAATAGTTTCTATAAAACAAATCCACCACCGTGCAATAAAAGATATAAGTGAAGCACTACAGCAAACAACAAACTACTTCAAAAGTTATGAGTGAAGATCAATGAGTAGTTGAATAATTATGCAACCATGTGAAGACTCTCTCATTTTAAGAATTTCAGATCTTGGAATTTTATTCAAACAGCAAGCAAAACAAAAGAAAATGACATGACGCTCCAAGCAAAACACATATCATGTGGTGAATTAAAATATAGCTCCAAGTAAAGTTACCGATGAACGAAGACGAAAGAGGGGATGCCATCCGGGGCATCCCCAAGCTTAGACTCTTCGTTATCCTTTAATATTACCTTGGGGTGCCTTGGTCATCCCCAAGCTTAGGCTCTTGCCACTTCTTATTCCGTAGTCCATCGAATCTTACCCAAAACGTGAAAACTTCACAACACAAAACTTAACAGAAAATCTCGTAAGCTCCGTTAGTGAAAGAAAACAAAACACCACTTCAAGGTACTGTAATGAACTCATTATTTATTTATATTGGTGTTAAACCTAATGTATTCAAACTTCTCTATGGTTTATAAACTATTTTACTAGCCATAGATTCATCAAATAAAGCAAACAACACACACAAAACAGATTCTGTCAAAAACAGAACTGTCTGTAGTAATCTGTAACTAACGCAAACTTCTGGAACTAAAAAAAATTCTAAAATAAAATGGTGGACCTGAGGAATTTGTCTAGTAATCATCTGCAAAAAGAATCAACTAAATATCACTCTCCAGTAAAAAGTTTTAGCTAATCTCGTGAGCGCTAAAGTTTCTGTTTTTTACAGCATGATCATAAAGACTTCACCCAAGTCTTCCCAAAGGTTCTACTTGGCACAAACACTAATTAAAACACAAAACCACATCTAAACAGAAGCTAGATGGATTATTTGTTCCTAAACATAACCAAAAGCCAGAAACTAAAATAAAATTGGGTTGCCTCCCAACAAGCGCTATCGTTTAACGCCCCTAGCTAGGCATGGTGATTTCAATGATGCTCACATAAAAGATAGGAATTGAAACATAAAGAGAGCATCATGAAGAATATTACTAGCACATTTAAGTCTAACCCACTTCCTATGCATAGGGATTTTGTGAGCAAACAACTTATGGGAACAAGAATCAACTTGCATAGGAAGGTAAAACAAGCATAACTTCAAGATTTTAAGCACATAGAGAGGAACTTCAAGATTTTAAGCACATAGAGTGGAAACTTGATATTATTGCAATTCCTACAAGCATACATTCCTCCCTCATAATATTTTTCAGTAGCATCATGAATGAATTCAACAATATAACCAGCACCTAAAGCATTCTTTTCATGATCTACAAGCATATAATTTTTATTACTCTCCACGTAAGCAAAATTCTTCTCATTCAAAATAGTGGGAGTATCATAAGAGACTTGAATACTATAAATTGTTTCCACATTAAAAGAGTAATGTTAATAAAAGGGTAATCATAATCATGACAAGTTTTATAAATATAATCATCGCTAATTTTTATAGCATAATTTTTATCACAATAATCATCATAAGTAGCAATTTTGCTCTGATCATAATCAATTGAAACCTCTTCCGAAATAGTGGATACATCACTAAATAAAGTCATGACCTCTCGAAATCCACTTTCATAAATATTATAAGGTTCAACATCCTCCAAAATATTGGGATCATTACTTCCTAAAGTTGACACTCTTCCAAACCCACTTTCATCACTATAATCATCATAGGTAGAAGGCATGCTATCATCATAACAACTTTGCGTATCAAAACTTGAGAGGCTAAAAATATCATCTTCGTCAAACATAGCATCCCCAAGCTTGGAACAAACATTAATTTCAGAAAATATATTCTCAAATATGTCATCGTCATTAAACGTAGCTTCCCCAAGCTTGGGCCTTTTCATATCATAAGCATAATCACTCTCATCATTAATAGTATGGATAGCACCAATAGTATAGCAATTATCATATTCTTCCAAGCAAGTGCCAAAAAGATTTTCAAGATCATAAGAAGTATCATTATCTTCCCAATCATAATCATCACAACAAGCAATAGGCATAACGAGATCATCATCAAGTGCATCATTTTCCACAATTATTTTTGATTCATTTTCATGAGGCACAACAATAATAGGAGCAACCTTATTTGGGAGAGATATCTTTTTACCTCTCTTCCTTTTTCTTTTCTTCTTCTTCACCACATCATGTGTGGGTTCAATCCTCCTTTTGGAGCTCCTTAATAATGAGATTGGTTGAATAGAAGGCTCCTCCTCGTTACCTGATTCATCATAAGAAATAATAGGAGGATATTGGGAAGTCTCTTCCCTTTCATTAGTATTTTCTTCATTTTCTATTTGCTTTATTTTCTTTATGTAATTGACAATATAAGTATTTTCAATGCAATTCACCGCACAATACATATAAATTTCCTCTAGATCAAAACCAAGAAGTTTATAACGGGCAAATTCTGGAAGATGCTTAGTTATACGTTTCATTTCTTCGTAACCCATAAGCAAATTGAGTTCATTATAATGTGCAAGGGAAATCAAGTCATCACAATTTTTGGACATGATTAGATCATGAAACAATTTGCCTCGGATAGCTAAATGACCCTGTTCATTACAACATCCACAAGTACGGCCAAGAAAATTTAAATCTTCAGCACAAACATCTAGCCTTTCTTGCAACAATTTAGTTTCTAAGTTCTTATGCCTCTTGCAATATCTATCTTCCCTATTTGGTGTGTACTTGCAAACCCAATGCACTCCACAAAAATTGACATGTTTATAGGAGGCATTTTCATCATAACTAGTGCAATCATCATTAGTACTATGGATATTCAAGGAGTTCATACTAACAACATTGCGATCATGCTCATCATTCAAAGATTTAGTGCCAAACATTTTAATGCATTCTTTTTCTAACACTTTGGCACAATTTTCCTTCCCATCATACTCATGAAAGATATTGAAAAGATGAAGCATATGAGGTAAACTCAATTCCATTTTTTAGTTTTCTTTTATAAAATAAACTAGTGCTAAAACAAGAAACAAAAAGATTCGATTGGAAGATCTAAAGATATACCTTCAAGCACTCACCTCCCCGGTAGCAGTGCCAGAAAAGAGCTTAGTTGACGGGGTGTGAGTGCCGCTTACCTAGCCTCCCCGGCAACGACGCCAGAAAAGAGCTTAATGTCTACTACACAACCTTCTTCTTGTAAACGTTGTTGGGCCTCCAAGTGCAGAGGTTTGTAGGACAGTAGCAAATTTCCCTCAAGTGGACGACCTAAGGTTTATCAATCTATGGGAGGCGTAGGATGAACATGGTCTCTCTCAAGCAACCCTGCAACCAAATAACAAAGAGTCTCTTGTGTCCCCAACACACCCAATACAATGGTAAATTGTATAGGTGCACTAGTTCGGCGAAGAGATGGTGATACAAGTGCAATATGGATGGTAGATATAGGTTTTTGTAATCTGAAAAATATAAAAACAGCAAGGTAACAAGTGGTAAAAGTGAGCGTAAATGGTATTGCAATGCTAGGAAACAAGGCCTAGGGTTCATACTTTCACTAGTGCAAGTTCTCTCAACAATAATAACATAATTGGATCATATAACTATCCCTCAACATGCAACAAAGAGTCACTCCAAAGTCACTAATAGCGGAGAACAAACGAAGAGATTATGGTAGGGTACGAAACCACCTCAAAGTTATTCTTTCCAATCAATCCGTTGGGCTATTCCTATAAGTGTCACAAACAGCCCTACAGTTCGTACTAGAATAACACCTTAAGACACAAATCAACCAAAACCCTAATGTCACCTAGATACTCCAATGTCACCTCAATTATCCGTGGGTATGATTATACGATATGCATCACACAATCTCAGATTCATCTATTCAACCAACACATAGAACCTCAAAGAGTGCCCCAAAGTTTCTACCGGAGAATTAGGACAAAAACATGTGCCAACCCCTATGCATAGGTTCATGGGCGGAACCCGCAAGTTGATCACCAAAACATACATCAAGTGAATCACGTGATATCCCATTGTCACCACAGATACGCACAGCAAAACATACATCAAGTGTTCTCAAATCATTAAAGACTCAATCCGATAAGATTACTTCAAGGGGAAAACTCAATGCATTACAAGAGAGAAGAGGGGGAGAAGAAACATAAGATCCAACTATAATAGCAAAGCTCGCGATACATCAAGATCGTGCCAAATCAAGAACACGAGAGAGAGAGAGAGAGAGAGAGAGATCAAACACATAGCTACTGGTACATACCCTCAGCCCTGAGGGTGAACTACTCCCTCCTCATCATGGAGAGCGCCGGGACGATGAAGATGGCCACCGGTGAGGGTTCCCCCCCTCCGGCAGGGTGCCGGAATATGGTCCCGATTGACTTTTGGTGGCTACAGAGGCTTGCGGCGGCGGAACTCCTGATCTATTCTGTTCTTCGGAAATTTTTAGGGTACGTGGGTATATATGCGTGAAAGAAGTACATCAGTGGACCTCCGGGCTGTCCACGAGGCAGGGGGCGCGCCCTAGGGGGGTGGGGGCGCCCCCACCCTTGTGGGTAGCCCGGGACTCCCCTGGCGTGCACTCCAAGTTTTTCCGGTAGCTTTCCTTCCAAAAATAACTTCTCCAGTTGATTTCATTCCGTTTCGACTCCGTTTGATATTCCTTTTCTTCGAAACATCGAAATAGGCTAAAAACAGCAATTCTGGGTTGGGCCTCCGGTTAATAGGTTAGTCCCAAAAATAATATAAAAGTGGATAATAAAGCCCAATATTGTCTAAAATAGTAGATAATATAGCATGGAGCAATAAAAAATTATAGATACGTTGGAGACGTATCACTCACCGCCGTGTGTGAGTAATTCCATCGTAGGCTTGCTAGACGGTGATGGGTTGGATGAGATTTATCATGTAATCGAGTTAGTTATGTTAGTGTTTGATCCCTAGTATCCAGTATGTTCTGAGATTGATGTTGCTATGACTTTGCTATGCTTAATGCTTGTCCCTAGGGCCCGAGTGCCATGATTTCAGATCTGAACCTATTATGTTTTCATGAATATATGTGAGTTCTTGATCCTATCTTGCAAGTCTATAGTCACCTACTATGTCTTATGATCCAGCAACCCCGAAGTGACAATAATCGGGACCACTCCCGGTCACGACCGTAGTTTGAGGAGTTCATGTATTCACTATGTGTTAATGCTTTGGTACGATACTCTATTAAAAGGAGGCCTTAATATCCCTTAGTTTTTATTAGGACCCCGCTACCACGGGAGGGTAGGACAAAAGATGTCATGCAAGTTCTTTTCCATAAGCACGTATGACTATATTCGAAATACATACCTACATTACATTGATGACTTGGAGCTAGTTCTGTGTCACCCTATGTTATGACTGTTACATGATGAACCGCATCCGGCATAATTGTCCATCACTGATCCAATGCCTACGAGCTTTTCACATATTGTTCTTAGCTTATTTACTTTTCCGTTGCTACTGTTACAATCACTACAAAACCCAAAAATATTACTTCTGCTACTGTTACCATTACTATCATATTACTTTGCTACTAAATACTTTGCTGCAGATATTAAGTTATCCAGGTGTGGTTGAATTGACAACTCAACTCCTAATACTTGAGAATATTCTTTGGCTCCCCTTGCGTCGAATCAATAAATTTAGGTTGAATACTCTACCCTCGAAAACTGTTGTGATCCCCTATACTTGTGGGTTATCAAGACTATTTCCTGGCGCTGTTGCCCGGGAGCATAGCTCTATTCTTTGAGTCACTTGGGATTTATATCTGCTGGTCACTATGAAGAACTTGAAAGACAAGAAAACTAAAATCTATCCCTCAACTACGAGGGGAGGTAAGGAACTGCCATCTAGCTCTGCACTTGATTCACCTTCTGTTTTGAGTAAGCTTGCGACACCTAAACCTGCTTCTTCTATTAATTCTGATATGTCGCATGTTATTGATGATGCCACTTCTGCTATGCATGATACTTATTATGAAACTACTTTTATGCTTGATACTACTGTGCCACTTGGTGAATTTCTTGATGAACAACTTGCTAGGGCTAGAGAGAATGAAATTATTGAAATTGATAATATTGATGAAAGTGATGATGAAGAATCTCCCCCTAAATATGAATTGCGTGTTGTGCCTGAGGGCTATGTTATGGATGAAGAAACTGCTAGAGACTTTCTTGCTTGCAATGATAGAAGTGATCTTAAGAAATTATTAGCTAAGCCTAAAGGAAATACTTTGAATTCTAGAATGAAATATGATCCTGCTTATGCTACTTCACCTATCTTTGTTACTGATAAGGATTATGAATTCTCTGTTGATCCTGATATAATTACTTTGGTTGAGCCTGATCCTTTCTATGGCTATGAATCCGAAACTGTTGTGGCACATCTTACTAAATTAAATGATATAGCCACCCTGTTCACTAATGATGAGAAAACTCGCTACTATTATATCCTTAAAATATTTCCGTTCTCATTAAAGGGTGATGCTAAGATATGGTTTAATTCTCTTGATCCTGGTTGTGTGCGTAGTCCCCAGGATATGATTTATTACTTCTCTGCTAAATATTTCCTTGCTCATAAGAAACAAGATGCTTTAAGGGAAATATATAATTTTGTGCAAATTGAAGAAGAGAGTCTCCCACAAGCTTGGGGGAGGCTTCCCCAATTACTTAATGCTTTGTGATCATCCTCTCAAGAAAAATGAAATACTTGATATCTTTTATAATGGACTAACCAATGCTTCCAGAGACCACCTGGATAGTTGTGCTGGTTGTGTTTTCAGGGAAAGAACACCAGATGAAGCTGAAATTCTATTGAATAATATGTTGACTAATGAAAATAATTGGACACTTCCTGAACCAACTCCTAAGCCAACTCCGAAGGAAAGGGGTATTCTATTTCTCAGTCCTGAAGATATGCAAGAGGCAAAGAAATATATGAAGGAAAAAGGTATAAAAGCTGAAGATGTTAAGAATTTACCTCCTATTGAAGAAATACATGGTCTTAATTTACCGCCTGTTGAAGAAGTATATGGTCTTAATCCATCACCTATTGAAGAAACACATGGTCTTGCTAACCCGACACATGTAGTAAAGGTGAATTCTCTCTATAGATATGATAAAGCTGAAATCCCTCCTGCTAAGTTTGCTAGCCAATGTTTGGATGAGTTTGATAACTTTATGGTTAAGCAAGAAGATTTGAATGCTTATTTTGGTAGACAATTAAAACAAAATGCTTATATGATTGAACACTTGGATGATTATATGTCTAGAGTTAAAGGTGAACTTAAACTCATTAGTAAACATGCTTCTATGGTTACCACTCAAGTAGAACAAGTACTTAAAGCTCAGAATGATTTGCTCAATGAATTGAATAGTAAGAATAATGACTATGTTGTTAGAGTGGCTACTAGAACTGGTAAGATGACTCAGGAACCTTTGTATCCTGAAGGTCACCCTAAGAGAATTGAGCAGGATTCTCAGAGAAATAATGTAGATGCACCTAGTCCTTCTAAAAAGAAGAAAAAGAAAAATGATAGGACTTTGCATGCTTCTAGTGAACCTGTTGTAGACATACCTGAGAATCCCAATGATATTTCTATCTTTGATGCTGAAACACAATATGAAAATGAACATGAACCTAGTGATAATATTAATGATGATGTTCATGATGATGCTCAACCTAGCAATGATAATGATGTAGAAATTGAACCTGCTGTTGATCTTAATAACCCACAATCAAAGAATCAATGTTATGATAAGAGAGACTTTGTCGCTAGGAAGCACGGTAAAGAAAGAGAACCATGGGTTCAGAAACCCATGCCTTTTCCTCCTAAATCATCCAAGAAAAAGGATGATGAGGATTTTGAGCGCTTTGCTGAAATGATTAGACCTATCTTTTTTGCGTATGCGTTTGACTGATATGCTCAAAATGAATCCTTATGCTAAGTATATGAAAGAAATTGTTACTAATAAAAGAAAGATACCGGAAGCTGAAATTTCCACCATGCTTTCTAGTTATACTTTTAAGGGTGGAATACCAAAGAAACTTGGAGATCCAGGAGTACCTACTATACCATGCTCCATTAAAAGAAACTATGTTAGAACTGCTTTATGTGATCTTGGAGCCGGTGTTAGTGTTATGTTTCTCTCTTTATATTGTAGACTTGATTTGAATAAGTTGACACCTACTGAAATATCTTTGCAAATGGCTGATAAATCAACAGTTATACCTGTCGGTATTTGTGAGGATGTACCTGATGTGGTTGCGAACGTTACTATTTTAACGGACTTTGTTATTCTTGATATTCCCGAGGACGATAGTATGTCTATTATTCTTGGAAGACCCTTTTCGAATACTGCAGGGGCTGTTATTGATTGCAACAAAGGCAATGTCACTTTTCATGTTAATGGTAATGAGCATACGATACACTTTCTAAGGAAACAACCTCAAGTCCACAGTATCAATTCTATTGGAAAAATTCCATCGATTATTTTTCGAGGTTTTGAATTTCCTCTTCCTACTGTCAAAAAGAGATATGATATTCTTATTATTGGGGATGTCCATATCCCCATTGAGGTAACATAGTGTTATTCGAAATTTCTCTGGTTTCATGTTATTCGAAATGAGTTTGTTAACAAGACTTGATCAACCTTGTTAGTGGATTCCTTTTGATGAGCGTGAGATGGATGAAGTTAGAAGGCACAACCTTTTGTACCCTCTTTTTACTTTCTCTTATTTAGTCGAAATAAAGTAAAATTAGTATTTTTCTGTCTGTTTTCTGATTTATCCGTGCAATAAAAAATACCCCGAAAATAAAAGTTCTCCAAATGCCCTGCCAATTTAATATGATTTTTTAATAATATTTGAGAATATTTGGCACTGAGAACACATCAGGGGGAGCTGGCACCTGGCCACGAGGGTCCAGGGCGCGCCCCTGCCTCGTGGGCCGATGGTGGCTCCCCTCCACTTATTCCTGCACCCACACACTTCTTTTTCCTTCCAAAAAAATCACCAACCCGCTCAAGGACGAGTTCTAGCTCATTTTGCTGCGATTTTTGATCTCCTTGCTCAAAGCACCTCTCACAAAACTGCTTCGGGGGATTGTTCCTTGGTATGTGACTCCTCCATTGGTCCAATTGGTTTTTGTTCTAGTGCTTTATTCATTGCAAATTTGTGCTGCATAGGTGACCATGTTCTTGAGCTTGCATGTCAAATTTATATGGTTCCAAGTAGTTCTAATGCATGATATAGTCTCTAGGCACTTGTAGGAGTAGTTGCTATCATTTTTGTTGAGCTTGGTTCACTTTTATTTGAAGTTACTAAAATTTTTAGAAATTTTTCAGAGGAAGAAATATGTTTAGGAAATTGTACCAAGGTGGTCCTTCAAGGAAGCAAGGACCCAGGCTTGCAATGCACGATGCTGACGATGAACCACCAAGGGACGCTCAAGTGTGGGCTTGTGAATGGACTTGAGCAGACTTCATGGATCGAGCAAGAATCAAGGAATAACTTAAAGTTGGGGAACGTAGTAATTTCAAAAAAATTCCTACGCACACGCAAAATCACGGTGATGCATAGCAACGAGAGGGGAGAGTGTTGTCCACGTACCCTTGTAGACCGAAAGCGGAAGCGTTAGCACAACGCGGTTGATGTATTCGTACGTCTTCATGATCTGACCGATCAAGTACCGAACGCACGGAACCTCCGAGTTCAGCACACGTTTAGCCCGATGACGTCCCTCGAACTCCGATCTAGACGAGTGTTGAGGGAGAGTTTCGTCAGCACGACGGCGTGGTGACGATGTTGATGTTCTACCGACGCAGGGCTTCACCTAAGCACCGCTATAGTATTATCGAGGTGGACTATGGTGGAGGGGGGCACCGCACACGGCTAAAAGATCAAACGATCAATTGTTGTGTCTGTAGGGTGCCCCCTGCCCCCGTATATAAAGGAGCAAGGGGGGAGGTGCGTACGGCCAGGAGGGGCGCGCCAGGAGGAGTCCTACTCCCACCGGGAGTAGGACTCCCTCCGTTTTCCTTGTTGGACTAGGAGTGGAGGGGAAAGAGGTGGAGGAGAAGAATGAAAGGGGGGCGCCGCCCCCCTCTCCTTTTCCTATTCGGACTAGGGGGAGGGGCGCGTGGCCCTTGCCCTAGCCGCCTCTCCTCTTCTCCACTAAGGCCCACTATGGCCCATTAACCCCCGAGGGGTTCCGGTAACCCCTCCGGTACTCCGGTAAAATCCCGATTTCACCCGGAAAACTTCCGATATCCAAATATAGGCTTCCAATATATCAATCTTCATGTCTCGACCATTTCAAGACTCCTCGTCATGTCCGTGATCACATCCGGGACTCTAAACAACCTTTGGTACATCAAAACATATAAACTCATAATATAACTGTCATCAAAACGTTAAGCGTGCGGACCATACGAGTTCGAGAACTATGTAGACATGACCGAGACACGTCTCCGGTCAATAACCGATAGCGGAACCTGGATGCTCATATTGGCTCCCACATATTCTACGAAGATCTTTATCGGTCAGACCGCATAACGACATACGTTGTTCCCTTTGTCATCGGTATGTTACTTGCCTGAGATTCGATCGTCGGTATCTCAATACCTAGTTCAATCTCATTACCGGCAAGTCTCTTTACTCGTTCTATAATACATCATCCTGCAACTAACTCATTAGTTGCAATGCTTGCAAGGCTTAAGTGATGTGCATTACCGAGAGGGCCTAGAGATACCTCTCCGACAATCGGAGTGACAAATCCTAATCTCAAAATACGCCAACCCAAAAAGTACCTTCGGAGACACCTGTAGAGCACCTTTATAATCACCCAGTTACGTTGTGACGTTTGGTAGCACACAAAGTGTTCCTGCGGTATTGCATAATCTCATAGTCATAGGAACATGTATAAGTCATGAAGAAAGCAATAGCAACATACTAAACGATCGAGTGCTAAGCTAACGGAATGGGTCAAGTCAATCACATCATTCTCCTAATGATGTTGATCCCGTTAATCAAATGACAACTCATGTCAATGGCTAGGAAACATAACCATCTTTCACTACTAGGAAAAGGCCTACTAATGGCGCACCGGTTTTGCCTTCTAATGGCGCACTACCAGTGTGCCATTAGCATCACGCCATTAGAATTTTTTTCTAATGGCGCACCTGTGGTGCGCCATTAGAATCTGGTATTCTAATGGCGCACCGCTGGTACGCCATTAGTATGGCCCACGGTGCGCCATTAGTATCTGGTATACTAATGGCGCACCAAATAGAAGTGCGCCATCAGTAACAATTTTTTTTCAGAATTTTTTTTAAAAAAAAATTTCAATTTTTTTCAATTTTTTTTGTTTTTTTCTTAATCTCAGGTCACTATGGCTTAATCTCGGGTCAAATCGCACTCCGTGGTCAAACTTCCCAAAAGGTCACCCATCCTCACACTACTCCAGCCCAAGCACGCTTAACTTCAGAGTTCTATCCAACCCCAGCAACAGCTCACTTCACAAGCACTTGTTGATATATCTAGCATATCAATCCTATTATACCTTGTTGATGTCTAGGACTTTGTTCATGTTCATGACTATGATGAAATTTTGAAAAATATTTCAAACTTTCCGGTCATATTACGTATCATTTTCTGGAAAAAAATTCAAAAAAATTAAAAAAAATATTTCAATTTTTTTTGCCTCTAGATCTTGAAAGCCCCGTAACTTTTTTCTGTTAGGTTTTTGGGGATTTTGAAAATGTTTAACAGGGTTCCCCCAGTTAAATTCGGATGTAACTTTTCGAGTAGATGATTTTTCATATATAAAACTTTTTAATCCGAGTTCGTATGCAAAAGTTATGCCCATTTTACAAATTTCCAGAGAGATTTTGCAAATAAAGTCGAAATTTATATTTGTAAATTTTCCCAACAACTAGACCACATGTCACATGGGAAACTTATTTTCTTTTATTTTTTGACATTTTTATCATTTTCTTTTATTTTTTTAAAAACTGAAAAGGCGGTCCACGGGGGGGGGTGCATTCGGTGGAAGCTGGGCAAACTAGTAATGGCGCACCGTGGGGTGGTGCACCATTAGTAGTTAAACTAGTAATGGCGCACCACACCCACGGTGCGCCATTACTAGTTTTGAAAAAAAAATTATAAAAAAATTTGAATTTTTTTTAATTTTTTTTTGAAAAAAACTTAGAAATGGCGCACCAGTGGACAGTGCGCCATTAGTAGTTAAAACTAGTAATGGCGCACTGCCCACAGGTGCGCCATTACTAACAAATTCTTTTTTTCAAAACTACTAATGGCGCACGGTGGGTGTGGTGCGCCATTACTAGTTGACATAGTAATGGCGCACCACTCCCACGATGCGCCATTAGTAGTTTTGAAAAAAATAATTTTTTTACTAATGGCGCACCGTGGGATGTGGTGCGCCATTAGTATTTGCACACTAATGGCGCACCAACACATGGTGCGCCATTAGTATTTACTAATGGCGCACCACATGTACAACCATTAGTGTCCATCCTATCTACAGCCCTTTTCCTAGTAGTGTTTGATCAACGAGCTAGTCAAGTAGAGGCATACTAGTGACACTTTGTTTGTCTATGTATTCAAACAAGTATTATGTTTCCGATTAATACAATCACTACAAAAAAAAGACACATCCGTGACATTTTGAGCCGAACGAATTTTTTTCTGTCATACATATGACACTTCTATGACGATAATTGTGACAAAACCTCATCATAGATGTGGTGGGCTCCTACTTCTATGACAAAAAATCATGATAGAAAATGGGCTTTTCGTCCTGGGCGGGCCGGAGACGAAGCTGCATGACATTCTTTGGGCCGTCCATGATGGAAAAAACCCTGGTAGAAGCGAGGGGGGGGGGATTTTGGGGAGTTCCCTGTTACGGTGGGAGGTCGGGGGCCAAGCGATGTGCATTTCTCTCGTACACGTACGCGCGTGTGTGCGAGGCGTTGGCTCTAACTGAACTCGAGCGAGGTGTTGGGCTCTAACTGAACCCGAGCGATTGCACTGTAGGCTACACGTTACTGAACCCGAGCGATCGATCGATGGCTGTTAACTGAACCCGATCGAGCGATTCTTCTCTACTGCTGCTAACTGAAGCCGATCGATTGGATGAACAGTGAGCGTTGTGGGTGGGGGGGGGTTGAACAGTGAGCGGTGGCGTTGCCTCTGGATGAACAGGACCCCATGGTGTGGTGGAGGGCTGGATGAATAGTAGATGGTGGATTGGTGCCCATGGAGGGGTGGTTGAACAAGACCCCGTGGTGTGGAGGGATGGATGAATAGTAGATGGTGGAGGGGTGCCCGTGGAGGCACTACAAAAAAATACACTTCCGTGATGATACGTGTTTGTCACAATAGGTCACGTTTTTTGTCAAGCATGTACATCCATGACAAATTTATGGCAGAATCAAGATAGTCATACATGTGCTGTCGTAGAAGTGTTCCATGACATTACCATAATTATCATCACGGAAGTGTCCACTTCCATGACGATAAATCGCGCGTCACAGAAGTGCTTTCGTCAAGGGTGACCGACACGTGGCATCCACCGTAACGGAACGCCGTTAAGCTATCGGGTTGAATTTTGGATCCGATAACCCGTTAACAGCCACGACCAATACCGATTATCCATGTGTAAAATTCTCATTGGCCTTTCGCTGGGCCGGCCCATTATGGTCTGCAGAATCTTGTGGGCCTTTAGCTGGACCGGCCCAAAAGTGGCCCACAAAGTTTAAATGGGCCGGCCCAACCAAAGGCCCATAAGATTTAGCAGACCATAATGGGCCGGCCCAGCTAAAGGCCCACAAAATTTAGCGGACCATAATGGGCCGGCCCAGCTAAAGGCCCACAAGATTTTGCGGACCACAATAGGCCAGCCCAGCTAAAGGCCCACAAGATTCTACAAACCATAATGGGCCGGCCCAGCTAAAGGCCCAATATTCTCTGTCAAATTGGCCCGTCATCGGCCTGGTCTAAACTTGTCATGAATGCGTCCCATGGTCACTTCTGGCCCGTTAACAGTCCGCTAAGTAATTGGGCCGAATTACGGCCCGGTGTATTTCTGGCCTGTTAAAGGTCCAGCTTCATTTGGGCCCATTTACAGGCCATCAAAACTTTCAGCCCATAAACGACCGTGAAGGATTTGGGTCATATTCGGCCATGTCTGTCATTCGGCCTGTTAGAGGCCCACTAAAGATTTGGGCCACTTTCGGCCTGTTGTCATTTTCAGCCTGTTAACCCTGGACGTAAACCATGGGCCATATGTGGCCCAACGTCATATCGGGCCCATTAATGGCCCATATAAAAATGACGATATTCTAGCCCGACCGAAGTTCTGGCTTGTTAAAGGCCCGTGTATTAGGTCGACGCATTTACGGCCCGTCCGAATTTCGGCCTGTCAAATATCCGCATCGTAAATGGGCCACCATTTCGGCATGCTAAGTCTAGTGGGTTATTTGGCACAACCAGGGCCCAATCTCACTTTCATTCTATTAAAGGCCCATGATTTTTATGGGCTCGAGATATTTACACCTGTAAACGGCCTATTTTTACTAAGGGCCCAAATTATGTTTAGGCCTGTTAAAGGCCCACTATGGGCACAGGCCTACCAGAAAAATTTGAAAGCTTATGCTAATTTAAGCCCAGATATTTTTAGTGGGCTACATGCTAATTTCGGCCCGTAATCGTTTTTAGCCCAATTGGAATGGGCCCGACGAATGTTGGCATGTTGGGCTCCTACGAAGCTTTCGGCCGAATACATTACTAAGATAAACCTACACTATAAAAAAATAGCGCCGTAATTACTACAGCCTGTGGCAGCATCATAAATGTTGTATCACAACAAAATAAATTCCAATCATACAACAAAAGGCCTGTTGGCATAAAGTTTACAATCCTTCCAGATAAAAGCACCATCAGATGTATAGAAGCACAGATCATTTGACCTGAGTGCTAATATTTCAGGCTGTAGAATCTGATGGAGCAGCATGATCTCCACCTTTTTTCTGCCATTGCTCTTCAACAACGAAGCGAATGTCTGATAGTCTGGTTTCAAAACCATCCATATTTTGACGACATTTCTCAACCACTATTCTTGTTTCCGAAATGACGTCCATTAGGGATTGGACCTGTGTCTGGAGCACAGATATATCACTCTGTCTAGCAGGAAGATTTTGTTCAGTAGGCGATTTGGACGAGGTTACCTTGACAACCAACCCAGAATTACGTAGGAAGGTGCTTTTTGCACTGTTGGTGGAGAGATACTGATGCACTACAGCAAGAGGTGACATTGTGCCTGTAGTAGCCTCGTCACCCTCAGGTGGTTGTGGCTGTTCAATCATTTGTTCCATAGCTTCCTGAAAGTTTGAACTTGTAGATTAGTGTACCGGATAAGTTACTAATGATACAAAAACAAACAAAGTAGGTTAAATGTTTATACATAACTTATTTTGGTGAACTACTGTAATACATTAACATGTATTGTAGTGCCAACTACATAATAAAATCACTTTCGGAACATATGTCCATGTAGCATGCCTACTGTATTGTCTATTTCCTCACATTCATTGACATCTAAGGATAAAGAGACATGGTTTAAAGTAGGATGAACATAGTATGACATCATTCATATCATGGGCAAACAAATATAAAACAAACATGCTATTTTTATCATTGTGTGCACACGTGAACATAACAACTAGATTACAGATCAAGACCAAAAGAATATTCTTCATATCTTTTAAACCATGTAAGGCTAAATGATACGTTAAGACAATTGTGTAGAAAAGTGAACAGAGTAACTGACATTGGCTGCAAACCAAGTAGTTAAATGAACACATCACAGTACCAATCAGTTCAAGGCAGGAGGAGTAAGGACTTACAATAGCGGCTTGAACTAGTGTGCTCATGCCCTTCATCTTGCTGGTGTGGCAATCCTTGACGATTTGCACTGCATTCGGTTCAGGTTCTTTTTGGTCCGCACGGGCTTTCCTCTGTATTTGGAACAAGTCAATATAGATACGATAATATGGCACAAAAAAAAGGAAGTAGCAGCTATTTACATAAGCCTCGCTGTGTGCAATATAGCTACGAGATCCTGTTGTCTGTTGGAATTTCACTTAGAACGGTTGGTTTTGTTCTTCAAACAGTTAGCCTAGAAGAAGATACACTTGTAAGGCACATACATAAATACAAGTTCAATATGTGGTCTGATCAAATACATATAGCCTACCTGATACTTTGGATCAGACCAGTGTTTAACGAGGGCTGTCCAGTCTTCATCTGTAATATATTCCACTGGAGATGTTTGGGCGATTTCATTGTTAGCCTTGCCTTCAAAGTGAGATTTTCTAAGGTGGTACCGATACTGTCGCAGAACAGACTGAAAAACATGAGTGCATTCTTGTTTAGTTGCATCATCTTTTGGACCCAACTTGAATCTCATCTGTTGAAAAAAGAATGTGAGTCTTATTAGGAGGAAGCTAGAAAGTATGGGACAGAGCAAGACAATATTACTAATTGTGATGAATAACATTACTTACGGATAAATGGTCAAGGAAGGTGTTAACTGGGTATTGTCTTTCTCATTCCTGTACTAGATCCACGTTGGGAGGATACGCGCATGACACCTAATGGCAACGGCTGCCTATGATACTAATTTTGCTGACTCTGTAGCATCATGTGGCCTTTTTAAACCTGCCTCAAAATGGATCTCCATTCTTCCTCCTTTAGATTTTGTTAATTTGTCAAGCATTATCCCTGATGTCTGTTTCCTCTTGCGCCGTGGTGCTAGTTCAACAACGAATATGGAAAGTGTTAGTGTACATCAAACTGTGAGAGTACATATAAAGGAGCATGCAACTACAACTTGACGCGGTCAGGTACCGTCTTGGTGTTGATGCTCATGAGGTTCATCTGATCTTGCCAAGTCCTGTTGTGTCAGCAGTGCTTCGGAAGTAGTGTTAGGTGTGAAGGCAGCTTGGGAACTGGCCAGTTCCGGAGCAAATGAACGAGTAACTGGTTGAGATGCTGGTACAGTTGAAGCGGATGCTGCAACTGGTGGAGCAGGTGATACTATGTTTGTAGATTTAGCCGGTGGACTTGGACCTTCTACTGCACTATAAGTACCAGCAGAATCTCGACGGCAGAACCTTTTCCGTTTCAACCGACGAGTAACAACACTCCCTACTATATTATTTTCCTTGCTCTTTTTTGAGTTTTCCATGTCAAGCTGTACCCACAACACAAAAGAATAAAATCACTCTTCAGAACTCATTGATGCATGATAGAGACAAGCAATACTTTGATGTAAGACAACCGTATGAGGATGGAATATGTAAGAAAAATAGGACGACATGACATATTCACATCTACGATGTGCAAACTAATCAGAAGGATTTTCAAGAAAATAGAAGTAATGCAAGCTAGACACCATATGAAAGATGCAACCAATATTACTCTGCCAAGTTAAAAGTGTCTTGTCATAAGTGGAAATTCGAAAAATTAGAAGCAGTACAACATAGAAATCAATGCAAGATGCAATCACTATCAAACTGCCATGTTAAAAGCGTCCAATCATGAGTTACTGATGCGGGATACACAACAACAGTACTTTGATGTAAGAACATGGTATGATAGATAGATGTAGTGTATTATAGACACAGAAAGCCATGTCATATGCACATGTATAACGTATAAACTCAGCAGGTGCAATTTAATAAAAATAGAAGAAATACAGGCTAGACAACATATGCAACATGAAACCAATTATCACACTGTCAACTTAGAGCAAGCACCTGCGATGGCGGAGTGCGGGAGATGAACTCATCATGTAGACTTGGGACTTCAACTTCATTAGCAGTAGCAGTGGCAAATCTAGAGAGTCTCTGTTTGCGTCGGTGTGGAGTACCACCAACATCCCCTAACTTACTCTTTTCCTTCCTATTTTCTGATATTGCCTTATGAAGTCAAAACCACAAGAAGATGAATAAAATTAGCTCTGCATAACTGGTTGATGCATGATACAAACGAACACTACTTTGATGTAAGACAAGCGCAGGACAGGAGGATGGAATATATACAAAAAAGACAGCATTTCATATTCACACGTACGATAGGAGGATGGAATATGTATGAAAAAACAGTAAGCGGAAGACATTTCAACAAAATTAGAAGAAAAGAAAGCTAGGCACCATATGAACATGCAACCAATATCACTCTATCAGGTAAAATGTGTCTCGTCGTAAGTGCCATTTCAAGAAATTGATGCAACCTACATCACAGTCCCAAGTTAAATGTGTGTTATGGGTGGATCGTTGCAGGTATAAGTTGTAAGCTACGCAGATGCAATTCTACATAATCAGAAGCAATACAAACTAGACATCATACGGAAAACGCAACCATGTATAACAATTCCAAGTAAGAGCAAGCACCTATGATGGTGGAGTAGGGGAGATGTGCTCATCATGTACATGTATGTTCTAGAAACAGGAACACGTGTCATATTCATAGGCATTATGTGTAAAGTAAGAAGATGCAATTCAAGTTAGAAGCAATACAAGCTAGACATCATACGCAACATGCAACCAGATATAATAGTGTCAAGTTAGAGCAAGCACCTGTGATGGTGGAGTAGGGGAGATGTGCTCATCATCAACACAGCTACGTTGACTGTCCAGCCTTGTGTTGTCTTGTGAATCTTGTTGGGAGGATGGCAGAGTAGAATCTGTAGAGACCCCCTATTTGAGTTGCTCCGAAGGACCACCATCATCCACTGCCGGACTAATTTCCTTCAGCTGTAATGATTTTGCATTGTGAAGTCAAACCGATAAGAAAAAGGAATAAAATTCGCTCTTCAGAACTCATTCATGCATGATACTGACGAACACTACTCGGATGAAAGGCAAACACATGATGCGAGGATGGAATATGTATGAAAAACAGGATGGCGTGACATATTCACACCTATGATGTGGTAACTAAGCAGAATGCATTTCAACAAATTAGAAGCACTACAAGCTAGACACCATATGAAAGATGCAACCAATATCACTGTGCCAAGTTCAAACTGTATGGTGTTTCAACAAATTAGAAGCAGTATATGCTAGAAATCATATGCAAGACACAACCAATATCACAGTGGCGACTTAAATGTGCCTTATCATAAGTGATTGATGCGGGATATGCAAGAATAGTAGTCTGATGTAGAAACAGGAACACATGTCATATTCACAGGCATTATGTGTAAAGTAAGCAGATGCAATTCAACAAAGTTAGAAGCAATACAAGATAGACATCATACGCAACATGCAACCACATATAATAGTGCCAAGTTAGAGCAAGCACCTGTGATGTTGGAGTAGGGGAGATGTGCTCATCATCTACACAGCTACGTTGACTGTCTAGCCTTGCGTTGTCTTGCGAATCTTGTTGGGAGGATGGCGGAGTAGAATCTGTAGAGAACCTCCGTTTCAGTTGCTCGGAAGGACCACCATCATCCAATGCCTTGTCAATTTCCTTCAGCTTTATTGATTTTGCATTGTGAGGTCATACCGACAAGAAAAAGGAATATCATTCGCTCTTCAGAACTCATTCATGCATGATACTGACGAACACTACTTTGATGAAAGGCAAAGCCATGATACGAGGATGGAATATGTACGAAAAAATGGACGGCTTGACATATTCACACCTATGATGTGGTAACTAAGAAGAAGGCACTTCACCAAATTAGAAACACTGGAAGACACCATATGGAAGGTGCAATCAATATCACTCTGCCAAGTTAAAACTGTCTCGTCATAGGTGGCGTTCATCAAACTAGAAGCAATACATACTAGAAATCATATTCAAGACGCAAACAAGTATCACACTGCCAACTTAAAGGTGTCCAATCATAAGTGACTGATGCAGGATACACAAGAAGAGTAGTTTCATGTAAGAACATGGTGTGATAGACAGATATAGTATGCACCAAAAACAGGAAAGCGTGTCATATTCACATGTATCATGTGTAAGCTAAGCAGATGCAGTTTACACTAATTAGGAGCAATACGAGCTAGACACCATATGCAACATGCAACCAGATATCACACTGCCAAGTCAGAGCAAGCACCTTGGATGGTGGAGTAGGGGAGCGGAGACTTGGACCATGTAATGCACTATCAGTACAAGGAGAATCGGTACAGATGCTCCGTTTACGTTGCTGCAGAGGACCACCATCATCGCCTTCCTTACTCTTTTCCTTCCTATTTCTTGATTTTGCCTTGTCAAGTCAAACCCACAAGAAAAAGGAATAACATTTGCTCTTCAGAACTTATTGATGCATGATACTGACGAACACTACTTTCATGTAAGGCAGCCACATGATAGGAGGATGGAATATGTATGGAAAATAGGACGGCGTGACATATTGACATGTATGATGTATAAAGTGTAAACTAAGCACAAGGTGCTTCAACTTGTCAGAATCGATGCAAGCTAGAAACCATATGAAAGATGAAACCAATATCACTCTGCCAAATTAAAAGGGTGCCCTAACAAATGTATTTGACCAAATTAGAAGCAATACATGGCAACATGCTAGAAATAATATGCAATATGCAATGAATAAAGGTGACTCATCGTAAGTGATTGATGCAGGATACAGAAGAGAGGTAGTTTCATGTAAGAACAAGGTTAACACATAGATGTAGTGTGTACCAAAAATAGGAAGGCATGTCATATTCACAGGTATAGTGTGTAAACTAAGCAGATGCAATTTACCCTAATTATAAGCATTACAAGCTAGACACCATATGCAACATGCAACCACATATCACACTGCGAAGTTGGAGCAAGCACCTGTGATGGTGGTGTAGGGGAAGTGATGTCTTCAGGTACAGAACAACATTCAATATCTTCATTTAGGCTTGCTGTTTCTTGAGAATCATGTGGAGAGGATGAAATTGAATTCTTTATAATAGTATTGCATCTCATATCAACCCACGCGCGTGACTGTCTCATCATAAGCGATAGACGCAGGATACACAAGAACAGTAGTTTGATGTAAGAACATGGTGTGATAGGCAGATGTAGTATGTACCAAAAACAGGAAGGCGTGTCATATTCACATGTATAATGTGTAAGCTAAGGAGATGCAATTTAACAAATTAGGAGCATTGATGAGGGATACACAAGAAAAGTAGTTTGATGTAAGAACATGGTTAATAGAAAGACGTAGTATGTACCAAAAACAGGAAGGCATGTCATATTCACATGTATAATGTGTTAACTAAGCAGATGCAATTTACCCTAATTAGAAGCATTACAAGGCAGACACCGTATGCAACATGCAACCACATATCACACTTCCAAGTAAGAGCAAGCACCTGCGATGGTGGTGTGGGGGAATTGCGGTGATCAACTAGAGAGCTACGTTGACTATCTTCATTTAGCCTTGCTGTTTCTTGAGAATCATGTGGGGAGGATGACACTGCACTCTTTAAATGAGTAGGGCGTCTCATAGTAACCCACCCGGGTGACTGTCTCATCATAAGTGATTGACGAGGGATACAAAAGAGAATTAGTTTGATGTACGAACATGGTTAATAGAAATATGTAGTATGTATCAAAAACAGGAAGGCATGTCATTATCAAAGGTATAATGTGTAAAGTAAGAAGATGCAATTTAACCAAATTGGAAGCAATACAAGCTAGATACCATATGCAACATGCAACCACATGTGACAACGCGAAGTTAAAGCAAGCACCTGGGATGGTTGTGTGTGGCAATTGAGATCATCAACTGCGGAGCTACGTTTACTGTCTCCAACTGCTGACACTGCACCCTTTAGAGCGCTGAAATGCTTAGTGCTTATCTTCGAATTACACCGGAGCGACTTCTGTCTTTTCTTTTCTGCATTCATCAACACTGAGTCGGAGTCTGAAATACCCATGCATAAAAAAACAATAGTGTGAGTATGGGTGAAGTGTGTGCACAATTAGTACAGTGTAAAAGTAGCAGATAGCAGGTCGGTGAGGAATAAATGACGGGAGACATATGATAGCTCTACAACGACATGGCACACTCAACTACTACAGGATTCTATGAAAATAACACTCGAGTGAAAGAAAATAGGTCAGTCCATTTTTTCTGCACCGTCCGATGTACAAAGAACGGGCAAATCGCCTTCATCTACCTCCAGCCAGTCAGTGTTGACGATCTTCCTCAAAACGCCAGCGACCACCAGCTCAGTATTCCTCCCCTGCCTGCGCCCTCCCCTCGACTTCACCGCACCGCTGTGCTTGTCACCGCCCCCCGGGCCATCCATTCAAGCCCCGCCGACATCCAGATCGGGCGCAAGCAGCTCCTGTGGCCCACACCCCTATGATAGACACCGATGCACCGCTTCCCCGGGGAACAGGCAGACTAGGTGCTCCGCGCGCCTAAGCGGGTGCTGCTTCTTTTAATTGCGGTTCGACTGACCCTGAATTGAAATCCAGGCGGGCTACTGACCTCTAGCAAAGGTGAAATAGTAAAAGGGAGGAAACCTTGTGCATTTAGTATCACGAAGAAGATGCAGTAAGAAGCGCTCAACTAGTTTCTTTCGTGGGATGAATACGGTGTGAGCGGAGACGTAGGATTTGCACGAATAAGGGAAGAGGAGTACCTCTTTCTGCTGGCAGTGCTGTGTCCTCCTTCTGTTTTTCTGACGATCTTGTTGTTCGCCGAAAGCCAGAAGTTGTGGAGGATGGTGCAACCTTGGATGAACCCATGGCGAAGTTGTTGAGTGTGGTGCGGTGGCCGTCTGTCAGCGGCGGGGAAGCAGATCCGAGGCGGCGAATGACGGCGTAGCGGGAACAGCTCTGGTGCGGTGGACGGTTGCGGCAGTGGAGCCGCAGCAGTGAGGCGCAGGACGGCGTGGTCAGAGTGGTTCTGGTACGACGCACGTCGGCGTCGGCGTCGTGGAGGCAGCTCTGCCTCGGCTTCAGCTGCTAAGTCCTTGAGGGCGTTGCGGTTGCGGTTGCGTTGGACGACGACGTCGGGGTACCGGCTCCAGCGTGATGGAGGAGGGCGGCGGTGGATTGGCCGCTATGGGGTGGAGGACGGAGGAGAATGGGGTTTTGCGGCTGGTGGAGAGGGCGTTTTCGCGCCCACGGAGTATGAATGGGGAAACGGAGGGAGGCGGGGAACTAAGGGGGAACAATGTTTCGATTTGAGACGCGCTTGTTTGAAATTTGGGGAAAGTTACAAACTTTGCCCCCATCTAAAATTCCAGACATATTGCGGGTTGGGGGTAGGACAGTCATGTCAGGTGTCCCAAATGTGGGCGGGATAGATTTCGGCTGAGCGCATGGGTGTTTAGGCGCCCATGACGTATGAATGCTTCTCGGAGGCGGGTGAGACTGGCGTCTTGGTGAAGTTATAAACCTACCCCGGTTTAGACCTTTGGACATCGGGCCGATAGGCTACACGGGCCAGAGTCAGGATAGTAATTTCCTACCACCAAAACATTAGTTTCGCGCGGTTTCGCGTGACCAGAGGCCTATTTGGTGCTTCGTTCAATATTTGGGAGCAGAAGCATTAACGTTTTCAGTTCTCTTGAATTGAACTTTCAGGATTTGTCAAACTTCACAAATCTTTACTCTTGAAAATCCTAAAGCTACGATTATTTTGGAATGGAGGGGGTACATTTTAATATACATTGTACACGAGTATATATTAAAAAATATGCAACTTACCTCAGTTCATGCATGGTTCCAGGTATAATCTCCTTGGTTGCAAAAAAAGTTAGATATGCGTAAGAATATATATAGCATGTTCAAACTCACAACAAAGATTGATGCACCCTTTTACATCTGATTTACAAATGCCATTATCTCGGGTTCAAATATGTCAGGACCCCGACTCGATGTCACATCGATCTAGCTGGTAACACCTCATATCACTTTGCGGCCTCACGCACGGTATCCCCACGGGAGTCGCCTTACCTTTGCCCGGGACCGTTTGCGCCTTTTGGCTCACGTATATGATAGTGTCGCTAGCATCCATATGATAAAGAGCCCGGGCTGACATGACTAGTCGTAAACCCAAAGCGGCACAGACTTACAGGGACAGGCATCCATGACCCAGCTTCGAACGTGTCGGTCATCAGCAATTGGGTCCGGGCTGTAGCACTGGGCTAGCAGGACTCCGGTAAACCGGGCTGTAGCGGGCTAACAGGACTCCGGTACTCAAAGCGTGACATTTCCCCGAAGGGACAGACACAGGAACGAAGAAGGACACATGCCGGCCAGCCTAAGTGTTCCAGAGCAGTAGCAAGCTACCATGGCTCAGCGGTAACACTAGGAGACATTTCCCGGTAAGAGAGGCTACTAAAGATAAACAACTAGATAGTCAGATCCCACACATACCAAGCATTTCAATCATACACACAATATGCTCGATATGTGCAAATACAACGAAGCATCACAACATGACTCTACGACACAAGTACTTTATTTAAGGCTCAGGGAGCCATACATATCATACACACAAAGGTACGGGTCTCACGACCCAACATACAAGTCATACAGTCATACAAGCCAGCAGCGGAAGTACATTGTCTGGGTACAGACAACTAGTAAAATAAAAGAGGCTTGGAAGCCTAACTATACTACGTGGTCCATCACAAGCTCAGGGTCACCACCTGGGTCCTTAGCCTACTCGTTGATGTCAACGTCTACATAGAACCCATCAGAAGGGGTTGCAGCGTCTTCTGTAAAAATGTAGATTATAGCAACATGAGTACAAAGGTACTCAGCAAGACTTACATCAGAACCTACATACATGCATAGTATCAAGAAGGGTTGGTGGAGTTATTGCAGCAAGCCAGCTTTGACCCTTGGCTAGGCTATCCTACGATACTCCAACTTGAAATAGTTTTTGCGCACACGAGTCCACTATTCACCACTTCAATACACTACCGAGGATCCACCTCCGTCTTCCTACGGAAGGGCCATCCTCGGCACTCACACTTATCTTGAGGCTTTTAATAGTTTCCATTTACTTGTCTATGAACTGTATAGGCAACCAAGTAGTCCTTTACCGCGGACGCGGCTATTCGAATAGATCATGTTAACCCTGCAGGGGTGTACTTCTTCATACATGTTTCCACCACTTAGCGTCTGCACACGACATGTGCTCGGCAGACTTCAAGCGAAAGCCGACGTGGGTGTAGACCACGACCTACCTAAACACTTAAGCCTCTAGTCCAGGTTTATCGCCTATTCAGGTTCCATCCGCAGGGAGTCCGGCCGAGGTTTCCCATACGGCCCCGAACGATGTGAACAGGGTTCTCGAGATACCTAACGGGTATTCGGTACACCCGGCCACGTACCTACCGCATCACAGCCCACCCCTACGGTCAGCGCTGTCCACGGCCTCCAGTAGGCTACAAACACCAGAAACTACTTGCAACTCCTGGACAGAGAGCTAAGGTGGATAAGAAGTCGAGCGGGGTCATATTTCAGGGCCCAATGTATGGTAGTAGCTGATTCTTAAATCACACATACAGATCTCAGTGCTTAAGGTCGGCTTCAATGAAACAACCCACCATGTACTCCTACATGGCCTCTCATCGATACCTTTACCAAATCGTGTTCACCACACCACTCTCATTACCGACATTAACATTTCACTCTAGCCCATCACCCAGATGAACCAGACCTGACACGACTCTAAGCATAGCAGGCATAGCAAGGTAGGAACAACACATACATATGGCTCCATCAACTCCTACACATGTTAGTGGGTTTCATCTAGTTACTGTGGCAATGACAGGTCATGCAGAGGAAATGGGTTCAACTACCGTAGCACACAGCAGTTTGAATCGCGTTGTCTTAATGCAGTAAAAGAGCGCAGGAGCGAGAACATGGGATTGTATCGATATGATCAAATGGTTGGTTGCTTGCCTGATGGTTCGTTGCACGGATACGGTTCTTCGTTAGGGTAGTCACGGTACTCTTCGGGGACAGATCCTGTCGCAAAGGATAACGATACACAGGCATCACCAAACAATGTGCAACAATATGATGCATGCATGAAACATGGCAATATGAGTGTGTTGGGCTAATGCAACTAAAGCCAGAAGTGTTTGAGCAAATTTGAATCAAAGATTCAAATTCCAAATTCAAATATGGCCTTTTAAAGTGCTTTTCCTTGTTCTGATTAAAACATCAATTTAACTTGTTTTATCATGCATGAAAATAGTACAGATGGATAGATTGGATTTTTCTGATCATTTTTCATATATAATTTGTCCAATTTGGAGTTATAGAATAAAAGTTATGAATTTTTGAAGTTTAATTAATATTCTGGAATTTCCTGATTTAATTTAAATCCAGAAATATCATTTACTGTGTCAGCCTGACGTCACAGTGACATCAGCAGGTCAACAGGGCTGGCTCGGGTCAAACCTGACGTGTGGGGTCCACACGTCAGTGACACAGGGGCTAATCCCGTGTTGACCCGGGCTGGTTAGCTTTGACTAAGCCCTGGGGCCCACTTGTCAGCGTCAGTAGGTGGTGGGTTAGTGGCTAATTAACTAGGCCACGTCAGCTCGCCGGAGTTCTGGCCGGCGGCGACCATCAGTGCGGCGGCGATAGTGGTTTTGGTCGTTTTGGCCACCAAATGGACCGCGGAGGCCACCGGAGTGAAGCTGAGGACGACCCGCGGCTCTTGGCGGAGTCCGTTGGGGTCGGGGTGGCCGGAGTCGACGGCGGCGAGCTCGGTTGCGGCCGCCGGGGTTCGGTCGTGCACGGGAAGGGTGTTGCAGGGGGTTTGGGGTAGCGTTGGTGCGTGCTACGTGCTCCTAGTGAGATGTGGAGCACGATGGTGAGCTCGGTTGGGCGCTACGGCGACCGTGGCCACGACGGCGACATCGCCGGCGGCGTGAAGCTTTCGGCCGTGGTGGGGCTAGGGCCTAGGGGTCGGGAGAGAGCAGGGAAGAAGGGGGAAACGGTGGCGTAGCTCACCGCGGTTGCAGTGGGCGTCGAAACGGGCTCGGGGACGCGCTGGAGACGGCGAATTCGTCGGCGACGGTGATCGGAGCCCGAAGAGGGGAACGGCGATGTGGCGGCGATGCAGGGCTTCCGGGGACTCGTGGAGCGGTGGGGAGGAAGAGGGAGTCGAGGCGGAGCTTCTGAGCTAATCGGGGGAGCGAGGGGTGGTCGGAGGCAGTGGCTAAGGCGAACGGCGGCGACGGTCGTGTTCGGCCGAGCGAGAGAGAGAGCGAGAGAGAGGAAGGAGAGAGCCAGGGAGAGTGAGAGAGCGCAGGGGGGATCGGGACGGGCTGCGGGCGTCGTCCACGCGGCCAGGAGGGCGTCGGCAAGCAGGAGGTGGCCGCGCGGCCGCGCGCGCGCGAGCACGCAGCAGCTTCGGGGCGTGGGGAGGAAGACGACGGGGAGCTACAGTGCTGGGCTGGGTCGGTTGCTGGCTGGGCCGGCCGGCTGGCTGGGCCGCACAGGTAAGTCTTCCCCTTTCTTTTCTGTTTTCTGTTTTATTTAATATATCTGCAACTTTGTTGAATTAAATAAAATACCTAGGCAATTCCAAAAATCACCAAACTACTCCTGGCTCATGGTTGGATTATTTCCAACATGAAACATTTTAGTTTGGAGATATTTGAGCATTTAAATATTTTATATTATTTTAAATGCCCAAATTCAAATAGTTATGATTTAATTCAAAAACCCTAGGATGGCCTAGGAAAATGTGCACCACTTTTGCAGAGGTTCTGAACCAAGACAAAAATGATGGGCATTTTAGAAGGGCATTTCAGGTTCATTGAAAAATTATTTTAGTAAACCCTAGTTGGTTTCAGAGGGGACTGGGGGTTCTGTCATCCCCATTTCAAGTTTCTGATGAATGAGTAAACATGATGCAACACTCTAATGCATGACTAGCTAGGGTGTGACAACTCACCCCCACTCAAAAGAATCTCGTCCCGAGATTTGGGTTCCTCCGGGAAGAAGGCGGGATACTCGAGTCGAAGACGATCCTCCCTTTCCCAAGTTGCTTCATCTTCAGAATGGTGCGACCATTGAACTTTGAGGAACTTGATGTTATGACGTCGCGTGGTACGTTCGGCTTGATCGAGGATACGGATGGGGTACTCTCGATATGTAAGATCATCTTGGAGATCAAGCGTTTCGTGGTCCACTTCACGGATAGGATCCGAGAAGCAACGCCTGAGTTGAGAAACGTGGAAGACATCGTGAACTCTGGAGAGGTGCGGGGGTAGTTCCAATTGGTAGGCAACTTCTCCTCGTTTGGCAAGAATGCGAAAAGGTCCAATGTAACGAGGAGCCAATTTGCCTTTGATACCGAAACGATGGGTTCCCTTCAGAGGGGTGACCCGAAGATAAGCCTTCTCGTCAACCTCGAAAGTCATAGCCTTATGTTTTCGGTCATATTGACTCTTTTGACGGGATTGGGCTGTTTTCAACTTTTCACGAACGATACGAACTTGATCTTCTGCTTCCTGAATCATATCCGGGCCAAAGAATTGTCTTTCCCCGGTTTCTGACCAGTTAAGGGGTGTTCGACATCGTCGTCCATAGAGAACTTCAAAAGGGGCTTTACTCAAGCTAGATTGATAGCTGTTGTTGTAAGCGAATTCGGCAAATGGAAGGCACTTCTCCCAGTCCATTCCGAACGAGATAACAGAGGCTCGAAGCATGTCTTCTAGAATTTGGTTGACGCGTTCCACTTGACCACTCGACTGAGGGTGGAAAGCGGTGCTAAAGGAGAGACGGGTTCCCATAGCATTTTGGAAACTTTCCCAAAATCGAGAGGTGAAAAGACTTCCTCGATCCGAATTGATTTCCAAAGGAACACCATGGAGAGACACTATTCGGGAGATGTATAAGTCTGCCAGCTGACTAGCGGTTATACTCTCACGAACAGGTAAGAAATGAGCTACTTTGGAAAGACGATCGACCACGACGAAAATAGCATTATTCCCTCTTTTGGTCCTGGGAAAACCGGTAATGAAATCCATACCAATTTTATCCCATTTCCATTCAGGAATAGCTAAGGGTTGAAGGGTGCCAGCAGGCTGTTGATGCTCTGCTTTTACACGACGACAGACGTCGCAATTTGCAATATACTGAGCAATTTCTCTCTTCATCCTAGTCCACCAGAACCTCTGGCGTAGGTCCTGATACATCTTGGTACTACCGGGATGAATGGTGAGAGGAGATTCATGAGCCTCCTTAAGGATCAACTGCCGTAGATGCTGGTTCTTGGGAACCACTAGACGGTCCTCAAAGTACACAACACCATGATCATTTGTGGAGAAACAACTAGCACCTCCGCTAGCAATGTTCTCTTTGATTTTAGATATCCCCTTATCTCGCTTTTGGGCAGCGATGATTTGATCCGTAAGAGTAGGTTTTGCTACCAAGGTGGAAAGAAAACCTTGAGGTACAATGTGAAGGTTAAGCTTCCGAAATTCCTCATGGAGAAGCGGTTGACTTTGTTGTAACATCAGGTTGTTACAATAAGATTTACGACTTAGCGCATCAGCCATGACGTTGGCTTTCCCTGGGGTATAGGTTATTCCTAGGTCGAAGTCAGTGATGAATTCAACCCAACGTCTCTGCCTGAGATTCAAATCCGGTTGGGTGAAAATATACTTCAGACTTTGGTGATCAGTGAATATTTCGCAACGATTACCGAGGAGGTAATGTCGCCAGGTCTTAAGTGCATAGACTACGGCTGCAAGTTCTAGATCATGAGTAGGATAATTCTCCTCATGTGGGTGCAATTGCCGTGAAGCGTAAGCAATTACGTGTCGATCTTGCATGAGAATGCAACCTAGTCCTTGTCGCGAGGCGTCGCAGTAGATAACGAAGTCCTTGGAGAAGTCTGGCGGTACCAGTACGGGAGCAGAGGTCAGGCGTCTTTTCAGTTCCTGAAAGCTGTGCTCACATTGTGGAGTCCATTCGAACTTCTTATCTTTCTTGAGGAGTTCGGTTAGAGGTTTGGCAACTTTGGAGAAGTTCTCGACAAAGCGACGGCAATAGCTCGCTAAGCCTAGAAAACTCCGAACTTGCTTGACCGATTCGGGTGGAGTCCAATCAAGGACGGCTTGAACTCGCTCAGGGTTAATAGCAATACCTTTACCAGATATTACATGACCCAGATAGGTCACTTCCGACAACCAGAATTCACATTTAGAGAATTTGGCATAAAGGCGATGCTCTCGAAGTTTCTTCAACACTAGCCTTAGATGTTCGGCATGTTCTTCCTCGTTCTTGGAGTAGATGAGTATATCATCGAGATAAACTACGACGAATTTATCCAAATACTCCATGAAGATTGAGTTCATTAACCGAGAAAAGGTGGCTGGAGCGTTGGTTAAACCGAAGGACATGACGGTGTACTCGTATTGGCCATAACGAGTAACAAAGGCCGTTTTAGGAATGTCCCCGTTTCTGATTTTGATTTGATGGTAGCCCAACCTCAAATCCATCTTGGAGAAGACTGAGGATCCAGCGAGCTGATCATACAGATCGTTGATCCTGGGAAGCGGGTATTTGTTCTTGATTGTGACCAAATTGACAGGTCGGTAATCTACAACCATCTGGTCCGTACCATCCTTTTTCTTAACGAATAGGACGGGGCAAGCCCACGGAGATGAACTAGGGCGGATGAAACCCTTTTTCAAGGATTCATCGAGTTGTTTCTTAAGCTCGGCTAGTTCTAGAGGTGCCATTTTGTAAGGTCTTCTAGCAATCGGAATGGTTCCTGGAATGAGGTCTATTACGAACTCAACATCCCTGTCAGGTGGAACACTTGGCAATTCCTCTGGAAAGACATCCGGGAAGTCACGGACTACCGGAACGTCCTCAAGATCTGGCAAAGGGCTGGCGTTAAGAGAATATAACTGTCGCTTGGCTATTCGGGTCAAGACATTGACTATCTTCCCCGAAGGATGGGTGAGTTGAACAGTCCTAGAGAAGCAATCAATTTTGGCTTGATGAGCTGACATCCAGTCCATACCCAAAATGATATTAATATCCGAAGATTTAAGGGCTATCAGAGATGCAAGGAAAACAAGTCTGTCGACTTGGATCTCATTTCCATAACTTACTCTAGAGGTCTGCCATCTAGACCCAGGGGTAGAGATTTCCATAGTGGATGGCAAGTCACAGAATGCAACGTTATGCAAACGAGCATAATTTTCAGATATAAAGGAATGAGAGGCTCCTGTATCGAAAAGAACAGATGTCGGGTGGCAATTAACAAGAAGCGTACCGAGAACGACGTTGGGATCCTCTTGAGCTTCTTCGGCAGAGACACAATTGACATGGCCACGTGAAGCGGTGACCGGTTTGGCATGGAACACCTTCCCTGTCGGCTTGCCACGGCCAACAGCTTTAGCAGATTGATTGGGGTTGGTCTGGAGACACTCACGCATATAGTGACCAGATTCCCCACACTTGAAACAAGTCACGGAACTGGTACATGGAGGAGCATTATTGGATGGACCCCCATAGGGCTTGGCTGGAGCAGACTGTTGAGCGGGGCGAGGCGCCTGGAAAGATGGCCTCGGTGTGAACCTGGGTGGCAGGGCGGTGTTGGGTACCCACACGCGGCGCTTCTGAGGACCAGCACCGGATGAGGAACCCGTATCACGGCCATGCTTGCGTGTTGCGTCATAGTCAGTCTGACCAGTTTCAGCACTGATGGCTTTGTTGACAAGTTTCGAAAAAGATGTGCACTCATGCAGACGGAGGTCACGGCGAAGCTCAGGACTAAGGCCCTTACGGAACCTTGCTTGCTTCTTGGCGTCAGTAGACACTTCCTCCGTTGCATATCGTGCGAGATTACCAAACTCTCTGCTATAGGCATCCACAGAAAGTCGGCCTTGGGTGAAACTGCAAAATTCTTCACGTTTACGGTCCATGAGACCCTCCGGGATGTGATGTTCACGGAAAGCCTCGCTGAACTCAGCCCAAGTTGTGACATGGCCCGCTGGGCGCATGGCTCCATAATTCTCCCACCATAGACTGGCGGGGCCTTCAAGATGATATGCAGCAAAGGTGACCTTGTCAGCCTCAGCTACCAGCGCGGAACGCAGCTTGTGAGAGATACTGCGAAGCCAGTCATCAGCGTCGAGAGGCTCGACGGAGTGGTGGAACGTGGGTGGATGCAATTTGATAAAATCACTGAGTGACACCACGTTAGCCCTCTGATGGTGTGCTGTATTCTGTTCAATACGCTCCAACAAACGGTTTGTCTCCCGCTTGTTTCTCTCAGCTTCCATCATCACCTCGGCTAGTGAAGGAGGATGAGGCAGATTTTCATTCCTGGCTTCACTGCCTTCGGCCTGCTCTTGAGAAGCAGGGTTGGCGCGCGTGTTGACCATCCTAGGTAAACAAGACAACGATTTAGTCAGAATGATGAAATTCCGACATAGGATACATAATGTAAGAAATAACTCGGAATGCAAGATAATCATCCGTATGACATGGTAGATACAGAACTGCTTCTTTATTCCATCGTCATACACACCATACAAAGTTTAGTACAAGACCAAACAAAGTACTATTACGGTGAGAAAAGGATTACATCTCATCGGAGGCATTCCAAGCTCCTATACATTATTTTTCTACAACTCCGGAAAGAGTACAAACTAGGTCATAACCCACGAGTCACGCGGGACGACAGACGACATAGCTAGTGCGAACTAGGGATACTACCACTAACTTAGACCGATCCGTAGTAGTCCTCGTAGAAGTCACCTCCATAGCCTGGAAGCTCAACATGTTCATCCGGAAACAGACGATCTCGCGGAGCTTGTGGACCATAGGGGCTAGGATGAGGCCTTGGACCAACAAACGGTGGCCTGCGGGGACCGCGAGGTGGGGTGATGCCTCCTACATCACGCCAAACCATCACGTCTGGCAGAGCAGATCTCACAGGATAGAGATCGCGCATATCTGAATATCCAGCTTGCACCGCCGGTGCGAACCGAGTCAAAGTGGCCCAGTGGTCAGCACGGGTATTGAAGAGCTCTAGCCTTAAGGCCCGATTTTCACGGTCCTTATCCTCGAGCATCTCAGCAGTGGTGCGAGTCCGTGAATCCTCCTGAGTGGAGTCAGCATAGATAGCCTGGAGATACCCTTGTGCTCCCGGAAGTGATCCTGGCATATACCGGAAATCAGAGTCCCGAAATAACCCAGATCTGACTCGCATAATGGTCATCATAGAGTAGGCGGCATCCTGCACAGCCATCTCGATAGTAACCCCGAGTCCATAGGAGCAGTGAAGAGGCTCAGTGGATCCAGGATAAGATGGAAATATCCTGACAGTGCAGAGATACTGGCTTTGATTAAAATCTCGGAATTGCTCTTCGACCGTGTACTCGGGATACCAGCGGTATCCGGCCTCAGTCATTACCCTGACCAACTTAGCAGTATGGCCGGGTACATCTAGGCATCGAGTAAGGCGAACCACTTGATTGAGGTCACGAGTGGCCATCTGAAAGCACAATTATAATGCAAAGGCATTAGAATTTCTAGCAAAATTTCGGCAGCATAACAGCTGTAAATGCTCAAAAAGGATATTGAGACATTTGACAAAGGATTTCGTACACACTCAACATCATCACATCAAAGTTCTGAAACCGTTCTGGCAACATAATGTGGTAGTAAAACTGAACTAGGCTTGAACTCATCAACTTATAAGGTACTACTGATTAGTAACACGTGATCCTGATAGAGAGAACAGATCCTAATTCCTTAACCCCCGGTGGAAGAATGGACTGACTCAGATCAGAAAGTCATAAGGTATAAGGAGTAAAAAGAGCCTTACGTTCCAACCCACAAACAATTCCCCTACATATAACTAAAGAATTTCTAGACTCAACATCGACCAGTTTGGCTTGGAGAACCTACAGGCAGTCCGGCTCTGATGCCAACGCTGTCAGGACCCCGACTCGATGTCACATCGATCTAGCTGGTAACACCTCATATCACTTTGCGGCCTCACGCACGGTATCCCCACGGGAGTCGCCTTACCTTTGCCCGGGACCGTTTGCGCCTTTTGGCTCACGTATATGATAGTGTCGCTAGCATCCATATGATAAAGAGCCCGGGCTGACATGACTAGTCGTAAACCCAAAGCGGCACAGACTTACAGGGACAGGCATCCATGACCCAGCTTCGAACGTGTCGGTCATCAGCAATTGGGTCCGGGCTGTAGCACTGGGCTAGCAGGACTCCGGTAAACCGGGCTGTAGCGGGCTAACATGACTCCGGTACTCAAAGCGTGACATTTCCCCGAAGGGACAGACACAGGAACGAAGAAGGACACATGCCGGCCAGCCTAAGTGTTCCAGAGCAGTAGCAAGCTACCATGGCTCAGCGGTAACACTAGGAGACATTTCCCGGTAAGAGAGGCTACTAAAGATAAACAACTAGATAGTCAGATCCCACACATACCAAGCATTTCAATCATACACACAATATGCTCGATATGTGCAAATACAACGAAGCATCACAACATGACTCTACGACACAAGTACTTTATTTAAGGCTCAGGGAGCCATACATGTCATACACACAAAGGTACGGGTCTCACGACCCAACATACAAGTCATACAGTCATACAAGCCAACAGCGGAAGTACTTTGTCTGGGTACAGACAACTAGCAAAATAAAAGAGGCTTGGAAGCCTAACTATACTACGTGGTCCATCACAAGCTCAGGGTCACCACCTGGGTCCTTAGCCTACTCGTTGATGTCAACGTCTACATAGAACCCATCAGAAGGGGTTGCAGCGTCTTCTGTAAAAATGTAGATTATAGCAACATGAGTACAAAGGTACTCAGCAAGACTTACATCAGAACCTACATACATGCTTAGTATCAAGAAGGGTTGGTGGAGTTATTGCAGCAAGCCAGCTTTGACCCTTGGCTAGGCTATCCTACGATACTCCAACTTGAAATAGTTTTGCGCACACGAGTCCACTATTCACCACTTCAATACACTACCGAGGATCCACCTCCGTCTTCCTACGGAAGAGCCATCCTCGGCACTCACACTTATCTTGAGGCTTTTAATAGTTTCCATTTACTTGTCTATGAACTGTATAGGCAACCAAGTAGTCCTTTACCGCGGACGCGGCTATTCGAATAGATCATGTTAACCCTGCAGGGGTGTACTTCTTCATACATGTTTCCACCACTTAGCGTCTGCACACGACATGTGCTCGGCAGACTTCAAGCGAAAGCCGACGTGGGTGTAGACCACGACCTACCTAAACACTTAAGCCTCTAGTCCAGGTTTGTCGCCTATCCAGGTTCCATCCGCAGGGAGTCCGGCCGAGGTTTCCCATACGGCCCCGAACGATGTGAACAGGGTTCCCGAGATACCTAACGGGTATTCGGTACACCGTGCCACGTACCTACCGCATCACAGCCCACCCCTACGGTTATCGCTGTCCACGGCCTCCAGTAGGCTACAAACACCAGAAACTACTTGCAACTCCTGGACAGAGAGCTAGGGTGAATAAGAAGTCGAGCGGGGTCATATTTCAGGGCCCAATGCATGGTAGTAGCTGTATCTTAAATCACACATACAGATCTCAGTGCTTAAGGTCGGCTTCAATGAAACAACCCACCATGTACTCCTACATGGCCTCTCATCGATACCTTTACCAAATCGTGTTCACCACACCACTCTCATTACCGACATAATCATTTCACTCTAGCCCATCACCCAGATGAACCAGACCTGACACGACTCTAAGCATAGCAGGCATAGCAAGGTAGGAACAACACATACATATGGCTCAATCAACTCCTACACATGCTAGTGGGTTTCATCTAGTTACTGTGGCAATGACAGGTCATGCAGAGGAAATGGGTTCAACTACCGTAGCACATAGCAGTTTGAATCGCGTTGTCTTAATGCAGTAAAAGAGAGCAGGAGCGAGAACATGGGATTGTATCGATATGATCAAATGGTTGGTTGCTTGCCTGATGGTTCGTTGCACGGATACGGTTCTTCGTTAGGGTAATCACGGTACTCCTCGGGAACAGATCCTGTCGCAAAGGACACCGATACACAACATTACCAAACAATATGCAACAATATGATGCATGCATGAAACATGGCAATATGAGTGTGTTGGGCTAATGCAACTAAAACCAGAAGTGTTTGAGCAAATTTGAATCAAAGATTCAAATTCCAAATTCAAATATGGCCTTTTAAAGTGCTTTTCCTTGTTCTGATTAAAACATCAATTTAACTTGTTTGATCATGCATGAAAATAGTACAGATGGATAGATTGGATTTTTCTGATCATTTTTCATATATAATTTGTCCAATTTGGAATTACAGAATAAAAGTTATGAATTTTTGAAGTTTAATTAATATTCTGGAATTTCCTGATTTAATTTAAATCCAGAAATATCATTTACTGCGTCAGCCTGACGTCACAGTGACATCAGCAGGTCAACAGGGCTGGCTCGGGTCAAACCTGACGTGTGGGGTCCACACGTCAGTGACACAGGGGCTAATCCCGTGTTGACCCGGGCTGGTTAGCTTTGACTAAGCCCTGGGGCCCACTTGTCAGCGTCAGTAGGTGGTGGGTTAGTGGCTAATTAACTAGGCCACGTCAGCTCGCCGGAGTTCTGGCCGGCGGCGACCATCAGTGCGGCGGCGATAGTGGTTTTGGTCGTTTTGGCCACCAAATGGACCGCGGAGGCCACCGGAGTGAAGCTGAGGACGACCCGCGGCTCTTGGCGGAGTCCGTTGGGGTCGGGGTGGCCGGAGTCGACGGCGGCGAGCTCGGTTGCGGCCGCCGGGGTTTGGTCGTGCACGGGAAGGGTGTTGCAGGGGGTTTGGGGTAGCGTTGGTGCGTGCTACGTGCTCCTAGTGAGATGTGGAGCACGATGGTGAGCTCGGTTGGGCGCTACGGCGACCGTGGCCACGACGGCGACATCGCCGGCGGCGTGAAGCTTTCGGCCGCGGTGGGGCTAGGGCCTAGGGGTCGGGAGAGAGCAGGGAAGAAGGGGGAAACGGTGGCGTAGCTCACCGCGGTTGCAGTGGGCGTCGAAACGGGCTCGGGGACGCGCTGGAGACGGCGAATTCGTCGGCGACGGTGATCGGAGCCCGAAGAGGGGAACGGCGACGTGGCGGCGATGCAGGGCTTCTGGGGACTCGTGGAGCGGTGGGGAGGAAGAGGGAGTCGAGGCGGAGCTTCTGAGCTAATCGGGGGAGCGAGGGGTGGTCGGAGGCAGTGGCTAAGGCGAACGGCGGCGACGGTCGTGTTCGGCCGAGCGAGAGAGAGAGCGAGAGAGAGGAAGGAGAGAGCCAGGGAGAGTGAGAGAGAGCAGGGGGGATCGGGACGGGCTGCGGGCGTCGTCCACGCGGCCAGGAGGGCGTCGGCAAGCAGGAGGTGGCCGCGCGGCCGCGCGCGCGCGAGCACGCAGCAGCTTCGGGGCGTGGGGAGGAAGACGACGGGGAGCTACAGTGCTGGGCTGGGTCGGTTGTTGGCTGGGCCGGCCGGCTGGCTGGGCCGCACAGGTAAGTCTTCCCCTTTCTTTTCTGTTTTCTGTTTTATTTAACATATCTGCAACTTTGTTGAATTAAATAAAATACCTAGGCAATTCCAAAAATCACCAAACTACTCCTGGCTCATGGTTGGATTATTTCCAACATGAAACATTTTAGTTTGGAGATATTTGAGCATTTAAATATTTTATATTATTTTAAATGCCCAAATTCAAATAGTTATGATTTAATTCAAAAACCCTAGGATGGCCTAGGAAAATGTGCACCACTTTTGCAGAGGTTCTGAACCAAGACAAAAATGATGGGCATTTTAGAAGGGCATTTCAGGTTCATTGAAAAATTATTTTAGTAAACCCTAGTTGGTTTCAGAGGGGACTGGGGGTTCTGTCATCCCCATTTCAAGTTTCTGATGAATGAGTAAACATGATGCAACACTCTAATGCATGACTAGCTAGGGTGTGACAAAATAGATGAATGCACTTCCTATGAATTCGAATCTTCGAAACCCCCTTTATGTTGAATTCGACATGTATTTTATTTCGTAGCAAGTGACAAATGTATAAAGTGCTTCACACTAACAACATGGAGTGCACTAATTAATGTTTCTATATGAATTGCAAAAGCATCCATTGCCTGTATTTCAAACCGCTCTCACTCTATGAATCGATAATATGAAATAAACACATGCACATGCTAGAATTCAATAGAGTATGGGTGTCTGATAGACCGATTTTCGTCCATACGAAATTTTGCAAAATTCATGATCTCATCAAAAAATAATAATGCCATTTATATTTTAATTTAATGCGTAGAACCGCCTTTTACACGTAGATGCACTATGTCTCACCCCGTTCTCACAAACGCGTTATATATCTCTCTATGTAACGCATAAGTGCACACACTTTATATGCATCCGCATTTATCTTTCACACATGCTCACAATCTCTCTCAGGGTGTCGGGGTGTCTCACGCACATGCTCTCTCTGTTTCTCTCTCTCTCTCTCTCTTTCTGACTACTATGTGCCACTCTTTTCACTAATCTCAGTTGGAAAACACTATTTCTCTCACATGCATATATACACATGCACGGTCTCTACTAGCCCTCCATACGCACATATATGTGCCTACGTGTCTCCCACACGCACATTATCTTTAGGCCTCTCTCGCACACATTGCCCCCCCGACACACCTCTCTAATAGTAGTTGGCAGATATGATTTCATCATATCATTCGGTAGGATATCCCTGGCTGTTAGGCTGGATGGTAATACGAGGCAAAGTTTTACCCTAGTTCGGATCGGACCCTTGTAGTTGAAGAAAGAGCCTACTCCTGGTACTGTATATTAGTGATAGGGGTGTGTACAAAGTACACATGAATACCAGACATTGTGCGTGTGTGTATACTATCGACGAACTAGCCCCCAAGATTGTATAACATACTAAGGGCCTAGGGTTACAAATCATATATAGTCGGCTTATCACCAGTGGGGATACAGTCCTCCGTGACTCTGGTAGCTTCGTGTTGTACGCCGAGTCCTCGACATGGGTCTCCGTATAACACGTCTCGGTCCAACCTATATGTGGCGCAGGATGGAATTGACCCATGAGTCTTCATGTTGACCCACCACAACTAGAAATGATGTGCCCACCACACCACACACGCAATCGGTCACTAAGAAAATAAGCATATACAATAGTACAACGGTATCTAGCTCATGATACGTCTCCATATTTTGTTGATGACACTGATGGACTTTGCATTTGATGCGTGCTCCGTATTTTGTTGACGACACTTACGGTCATTGTATTTGAAGCGAAAGCACGGTATGGTCACTGGACTTCAGAATAAGCTCATCACGGTCACCACATACATTTTGTCGTGCTAACCAACATCTGGTTGGTTGGTTAGAGGACAGTGGTTTCTCGAGCCCACCAAGGTTAAAGTCCCGGTGCTCGCATTTATTTTGTGTTAATTTCAATATTTTCCGGCGATGTACGTTCCACTCGACTACGAGGCACCTATGGTGACTTCGTAAAATCTCAAGATCATGTACATGAAAAAGTCAATCGACTGACGTGTAGCCTCACCCCGCACGTACACATCCATGCACGCAAGACACACACACATGTAGGCGTGCAACACTGACATGTACACATAACGTACACACGCACGCATGCTGGCGTGCAACACTGACACGTACACATGCACTCACGAACACACACACGTACGCACCCATGCATGCAACACTGAAACGCACCCTTGCACGCACGCAACACTCACACGCCTGCATGCACATAGCACACGGCGCAAGACACACGCTCAACCTGTAGATGCATGCACCCTTTGTTAAGGACATGGATTGTTACGGGTATTAATCAATCTTATCTGTGATAAGCAGAACATTGATGTTTGCATCGGTCTTTATGAATCACAACGTATCGAACGGGCTATCAACATAGTAGGCTTAACTACATGAAAAAGATGACCTCACACTCAATGAACAATCATCGGTTTATGAAATGCCCGCTTTTGACCGCCCTGGCCCACCAAAGGTTCCTCTGTTGTGCGCTGCCTGCGTTGGGTCACTGACATGCAGGCCATGCACCCAAAGAGCCCACACGTCAGTGGAAGAATGGCGCGGTGTCCTAGGTCAGAGTCGAGGGCGCCACTCGTGGCACGCCCGGCTAAACACGCTTCCGTGCCGCATTCAAACGCCTTCATGAAAGCTGTCCGTGTGGAAGCCGAGAAACCCACTCTGGACACACGTCCGTTCATGACCGGGCCGGCGTTAAACGCAACACCGGCCAAGCTCCTCCCGTCCGCTGTCTATTTAATCTCCTATTTAAACAAGGCCAAACGCTGGCCAAGAATTGCACACCTCCGCCGCTCCCCTATCTCCTCCACCATTTTGTCAACTCTTACAATGGATTACGAATAGTAGTTATTCTGCATCCAAGCCGGCTGGGTAGCCCGCCGGATACGAGCTATGCAACTCGCTGATCCACCTCCCTCCCCTCGCCCAACGGAGCCAGTTGCCGCCCCAAGCCGGCGCGCGGTTCAGCAACTCGCCGCTCCAGGCCAGCTCGACGAGGAGCGGCGCACGGGCGTCGTTGCTGCCGTCCATGTCGCCGCCTCGTACCACGTCTCCCGTTTCTGTGGCCGATACTCCCATGCCGGCGACCGCGCCATGCAAGCAGCGACAGAAGCCGGGTGCGCGGAGAGCGATGAGTCGGTGGCCAGCGCCTCCGCGTCCGCCGCCATCATCGAGGAGAAGTAGAACACGGGAGGCCGCCGCTGCTTGGGTCCCATGAAGGCCACCGCGAAGGCAACGCCGGCGTACACAACAGGTGTCTTGCCAGATCCTTTTGTTGCGAGGACCGCATGGGCTCCATGGAAGAGGTCAATGTTAGGATGAACTCGAGCCGGTGCCGGGCATGGAGAAGTAGTGGCCGGTGATGAACTCGAACCGGTGCCGGCCACCATCATCTTCGGCACCAGCCAATGATATCAGTTGGGCAGTGGGGAAGTGAGCCATCCTTTGCTCTGAAGCATATACCTCCGGGGCTCTCGGCAGTCCGGTGATCGTGCTGCCGGACATGAGGAACACAAATCGATCGGCGGGCGACCATTTAGGCCAGGTATTATATACTTGTGCTGTCCAGAACTAGCACCGCGTAGTTCATTTGAATGTAATGAAATCCGTCATGTTTGTCTGAAAATACGGTATTTTATATGATTTCCATCGTTGTTTATATGAAATATCAGTTTGTCTATGTGTTTGCGTGAATTTCGTCCGGTTGGTTGAGTTGCTGTCATAATGTGTGCGGCTACGGTTGGATGGCGTAATTTGCAGGTCGCCGGTCAGTCTGCGGGCGGCTCGGACGGTGTTGTGGGACAAAAAACACAGCTCGTGCGAGTTCGTCTCCAACGTGCGCGCTGGAGGATGCATGACAACATGAGCAGCCGAGCCATTCCTCGTTCATCGGTGGCAAAGGCACCGATGGACAAAAGGCTCGCCAATATTTTGGCTACCCCGGGCAAGATCCAAACAGCCCCTCCCAACAGATTCAAATCCCTCGTTCGCTGGGGAATTTTGCCATGTGTTGTTTTCATGGACTAGCAAGATGCCCGTGCATTGCATGGAACATCAAGATGCATTTTTTTACAAACTCCCGCATGCATGCAAGGGATAATTAATGTCTTCCTTTGCTAGTACCACGAGGAAACCACCATTAATATTGCATCGATTAGTGTTAGTGGCCTTGTATATCTGCAAATTGTAATTCTGATAGTGGCCCCTTGTATATAAAAATGGAGGGAGAAATATGAGAGATAAGGTGAGGAGGAGTGGGGCGTGGTGCCGTGGTGGTGACTGGTGGTCGGACTGGGCGGAGGCATGGGGATGGACGACGCATTATGTCTAGGTTTGTATCTCTCTCACACACACCCATGTAGGTGGGGGACGTGCACGAAGAGAAGAGGAGCACACACGGCGCACGTACTCCCGTCTCTTTCCCAACCACACCCGCGCGGGTACACGGTGGAGCTCATTTCCGTACGAAAAAGGCAGCCCACGTGGTAATTTGGCACGTGTACTGGTTGTCCACTTGGTGGAGGGAGGATCGTCTACCACGGGTGAACAAACAAATTGCGACTTGACGCGTTATGTTAGGCCTTCCACAGCGTAGCCGGTGCCAAATACATCAAAAGGCAGCCACCTCATCACCGGTGCCCAAAATTGCTTTTCAGGCATCGATCTCACAGCGTAGGGATCCATATGATAAACAAGTACACCACGCTGCTGTGTATTGAGCAAAGAGAGAGAAGAAATTTGCTATTCAAAGTTGAGAGTTAATAGTATTTTATTGGCTGGAGGAATTGGGCATCGGTGCTCCTACTTGCTCCGATGCCATGAAAATTTTGTTGGGGCACCGGCCTCACAACATGAGGGCACCGGCTATCGGAGCCAGAAGTCAATTTGGCACCTCTTTTGGCCTACATAGTGGAAGGCCTTAAACTAAAAAAAGAGGAAACCATGTGGGGCCTACCTTAGAGGCAAGGCTCTATACACTGGAGTACTTTTGATGTGTCCCGTCAACTCGCAGAACGAGGAGAAACTTGCTTAGTACGCCGTCTCCCCCGCCCACGGGCGCGGTGGCTCGCAAGATGAGGTGAAGCTTACTACTACTGTACGCCTTTACGCCCGCTCCCTCGCCCACGTGCGCGATGGCTCGTAGCGCGAGGAGAAAATTTTACTACTCCCTCCGTTTACTCCTCGTCCCTACTACGTACTTTGGTTAGTACTCCCTCTATTTACTTATACAAGGCCACTATAAAAAAATACATTTTGCATCTATTCAAGGCCACAAATAGTAATCGAGACAAAAGTTACTACTCCCTCCTTTCCAACTTATGGCTCAATTTCAAAATCTCTCCAACCAAGGTAGATGGTGAGTGGTCGAATTAATTTTGTAGTTTGTACAGTACACTTGTTTTTCTCAAGAAGTTAAGTTTGCCAAGGCATTAATTAGAACGAATGCACCACTAAATTTCCATGAACTTGTACATGCATTGGTTAGTTTCCTCTTGACACTGCTTGCGTCGGGTGATCTAACGCACCTCGAAATCCAACATGTAATGGTACTACTACTAGTATAGTAGAATTGAGACTTATCAAACGGAAAAATGAATGTTTGTTAGATGAGCTCTATAAACCCTAGTGGATACGTACTCCGTAAAAACAGATTTTTCCAAAACTAAGTCGCTCCCTTTCATGAATTCTGTAGTATACTCCTCCGTTGACGCTCCCTTTCATGAATTCTGTACTTCCTGTCACCGACATGTGGGACATATAGCAACCGGGTCGACGTGTCAAGCACCAAATAACAGTGCAGGACAGCAGGGGGGACGCACCCCACTCGTACCGGCCCAGTAGTAGTAATGAGCAATGAGACGTCAAATCACAATGCCGCACCTTCCCAGACGGACGAAGCAACCATTATTTCACACTTCGGTTCGACATCATCTCAAACCACGTACTAGTATTGCTTCTGCCTCAAGAGGGACACGCGCATCGCCTTGGTACATCATGGCACATGGGACCGCATGACAGACCATGCTCCCCCGCCGATCGCTCGGTAAAATCACCTCATTTTTACTATACTTCCTCCGTATCGGTTTACTACATGGCATTCACGTCGTTCTAGGTTGAGAATTTAACTGGCTATATATATATATATGTGATGAACAGTACGCTAGCCTTTTAAAACATGTATACTTTTGTACAGTAGTACTCCACTATCGATGGATTGCGCCATGGAGCAAAAATTGAAATTTTAAAAAAAGGTGGTACATATAAAGAGCGCTCGTCCCCAAATTATGCATATAGTACTATTAAAAAAGCTAGTACGTGCTTAATTGGGGTGCTAAATTCTATTAAAGAAATACTAGTACTAGTGTGTACATACTGAAGAGTTAAAGTAACGAGAAGAAACATAACATAGTTCTGCAGGGGGCTCAGCACAACACACCCCTCAAATTAAACTAATCACACCTGAAATTAAACTATGCAACTAATCCGGTAGACACTGCATTAGGCTAGTCCTAGTGGGAGTAACTTAGCTAGTAACATAGCGCACTCCAAGAAAATTTTGCTTACGTGGCATGTAGTTAATGATAAGTGGTAACATAATATGTTACTGTAACATAGCGCTTCCCAAGACAAGATGAGTCTACAAGCTAATAAATGAAGTCCTCTATGACACTACTACAATGTTACTTTTCACTATGAAGGTAGTAACTTAGACTAGTGTCATATGCATGACACTAGTATAAGTTACTCCCACTATGACCAGCCTTAGAAGTTTAGAACCACCATGAGTAACGACACTGCCACCTTACTCGGAGTCCTCGTCCACGTCCTCGACTTCGTCCTCGACTTCGTCCTTGTCCCTCTTCCTCTTGGCCGATACTTCTTTTCTTGAACCGCCAACTTGGCTGTTGCTCTTCATCCAGCCCTTGTAGATATTGAAACAAAGGTAGCCATCCATTGCAGCGTACTGGATGTGGTCTATATCTAGTACATTCCGCTGCCATGCATGACGATGAAACATGTATGGAGGTTTCTCCAGTTTACCGACGAAGGATGAACCATGGCTCCTGCCATGGTCAGCATTGAAGGCTGACGAGAGGGCACCAACCAATTCTTCTGGAGGTCGAAGGGGTTGCCTACAACGAGGCCTATCCGACGCAGGACTTCTTTGTCGTTCTTAAAGTCTACAGTAACGAATTTGACTGTTTTTTCCTCGAGGAAGTTCTTAAAATCCTGGCACTCAACGTCGGCATGGCATATGTGGTAGACCAAGCAAACGTTATGTACACAAACCTGGATCACGGCGGGCTTCTTCCTCTCTTCGTCCTTTAGATCCTTCCCTCGTCCCACGACTGTAGTGTACTCAACATCTAGCCCAGCGACCCACTCATCATGTGAGTTTTCGAACATGCGTCTGAAGAAAGAAAGGCATCCTTTCACCGTCGCGGAAGTACGGGTGTAGATGACGTCGAACTCATCGCCGGTGATGGTTCTAACCTTGTACCGACCGCTGATCGGGGAGATTTGGGACGCCATGGATTTGGGAGGAGGGTTAGGATTAGTGGAACTGCCGTAATGTGAATGGACGGGACGACTAGGTGCAAACTGCCGTAGTATTAAAGGACGTGCGGGGACGAGTAGGAGCGAACTGCCAGCGTGCGAACGGCAGGGTAGTGGCTTTCCATTCTCCCATGATATGGGCTTCCGAGAGCCCTTGGATCTGAGATCGAATGGTTGCATGGCGTGATTCTAGACCTATGGGTGAATATCCTATCCTGGAGGGTTATTCTGCAAATTTTCAGCAACTTAGCATGCGACCGTTTGATCTCAGATCCAAGGGCTGCCAGCAGCCCGTATCATTGTTGCGCCTACCACGACCGTCGCGTCGCTCACGCGGTCGCGCCCTTGGAGATTTAACATGGTGCGTTAGGCTATCTGATGTTGGCATGTGATACATGGTCATCACTTAGTCACTCATACTACAACAAGGTTGGCTATAAGGTTGGCTATAAGTGTATTTGTTTTACTCCTCTCTATCTCTTTCTTCGTACTCCCTCCGTCCCATAATATAAGAACGTTTTTGACACTAGTGTAGTGTCAAAAACGTTCTTATATAATGGGACACAGGGAGTACTAGTATTTATTGCATTTGCCAAGGAGTGACCTCTTCCAATGAAATGGTGTTGCTAAGTTTGCTTCATTTAATTAGCTATAGACTCAAAATTGTCTTTTCACCTAGGTACACGCGCTTAGCACCGTTTCTTCCTTGGGTCACCAAACTAGTCTCTCTCTTCTTGATTAACTTGCACATCAGACTTTATGCCTATGTGGCAAGCTTATGCACCTGTAGGAGCAAGTAAGTACAATAGTGCGCTTTACATGGCATTTTTGCATATGTGGAGGAAAGAGAGGCAAGGAAAAAGTGGAGAAGTGGGCTCTCATGCAAGAGCCAGCCTCTACTACTACATGGTGGAGCATTGGGAGAGGCACCTGTATGGAGGTGGTCAGGAATCAGGAGACTCACGCCGGTCGTAGCGCCGTAGTTAAAATGGTAATGGCAAGTCAAATCACGGGGCCCCACCTGTCCAGAAGTAACTTGCTGTCAAATCACACATCCCTACATTTGCAGCAGCCTACTCCCTCGTCTTCTCGCATCTCTGTCGAACCGACTAGGCGGAACTGCCCCGCCTACCATGCAGGAAAAGCCCCGCCCTCGACTTTTAAATACAACTACTCCCTCCGTCTAGGTGAGTAAGTCATCTTACAAAAACCAAATAATCCCAAAATACTAAGGCGCGGTGCATTAACTTCTACCTCGTTTCTTGTTTCTTCACATATCAACCAATAAGAATCCAGTGATATACTTTTTGTGACATAGTAACTCATATTTAGTTAGTCAAATGGATGACCTAGAACTACGTGCAGGCCCTATAAACCGAGACGCCCACAAATAAAAAACCGAGAAGGAGAGGGTAGTTCGGCACGTATCTTTTTAGATCAATATAGTCGGGATTCACCAAGGAGCAAAACCAAGTGGCAGGCTGCTCCTGTCGTGTTGGCGTAGCAACTCAAGCAGGGTCAGTCCGCACGTGAAATGGCGACACACTTAACAGGACCCTTTGGCAGACATGTGGCTCATCCACCGTCTTGTTCCACGTGCGATGCACCAAATCACAGTTCAGAGCAGCGGTTGGAATTGGAGGCACCCCGGTCGTAGCGATGCACCCCGGGCGTGGGATTAACTGCGCACAGGACCCCACGCCCCCCACGATTTACCCCACGAAGTTACTGCACGCAGTAACGACGTGGGAACCCCAACCATCCGCATGGCCGCAACGGTTCCGTTCACGTGCCGAGGCGCGATAGTGGCGGGCCCCACCTGACGGCATGTACCGTCGCGCGCGTGGGTGGGCAGACTGTCCCTGCCGCGTGGCGCCGCGGGACGGGTCCGCAGTGGGTGACTGCGGGGAAGCGTATCAGGCACGCTGCCTGGATCCCGCCGCAACTTTCAGACTCTTTAAGGGGCAAGACGGCCTTCTGCGAGTCCGGCTCCAGCTAGTCGACCTAAAGGAAGATGGCGAGCAAGGCCCAGTTTCCACCACCGGAAGGATGAAACTGTTGAGGCCCCTCGACATATCACCCTCAGAGCCTCACCAGCTTCGGGGACTACTTTCGGAGTAATGGGCCACGGGTAGGCTAACCCGAGCCCTTGAACCTTTCAAGACATCGGGGCAGACTGCGCCCCTCAAACCCCAAAACGATGAGCCGCTTTCCGAGAGTCGGCAGAAGCGCTGCCGACTGCCCCTCGCGGTCGAGTCCCGGAGACGACTTCAAGATGAGCCGACTCCCAACCGCTGACTTCCGGAGAAGCCGGCTATGGGGAGTCAGCCCGCGACTTCAACCACCTCGAACCTTCGCAATAATGGACAGGATGGGGAACGGCCACCGCGCGGCCCATCCCCGCCTCGATTATCGAGGGCAGGCATGGCCACAGTGCGCCGTACCGATGGAGATCTTCATCCGGCGTGGCACTGTTGCCATGCCAGCCCTGACATCAGCCCCCATGGGCGGAGCCGTGTGCCCACGACGGCCTGTCTGTACGACCCAGAGATGGTGGGTCCCACTCATCAGCGGGAGTACAGAAGACGGCGAGAGTGCCACAAGACGGACCCGTTGGGAGTCGGCCCCTGGGAGTCGGCTGGCCTCTCCCACGGGCCCCGCACGCCATTAACCAAGACAAGACGGGGAATGGCCACAGTGATCGCCCGCCAGGCGGCGGCACTGCTGTCATAACCCCATGACCAAGCCAGCGTCATTAGAAGCACGGCTACAGTAATCCGCAGCCGGCAAGACCCGCCCGCGATGGACAAGGGTTGTAGGCCCCGTACCAGGCCAGTCAGCGGGGCCCACCAGTCGGCGGGCCCCACCAGTCGGCAGAGAAGACGGCGGCCTAAGAGATAGATGGCTGGGACTCGCGCCCAGCCGGTTTTACCATTGTACCCCAGGGGGTAGGCCTATATAAAGCCCCCTGGGGCACCCATGCAAAGGGTTGGAATCCATTAGCACTAGACCAGATCATATAGGAAGGAGGGAGCTAGCCTTGCCTTCTCCTACCTCCAGAATATAGCTCAAGGAGCAACTTTGTACTCACTTTGCCTTAGTGATCATGCGGAGACCCCGCAGAGCAGCAGTAGGGGTGTTATCTCCTCGGAGAGCCTTGAAGCTGGGTAAGATCCGCTGGCGTGCATGTCTTCGTCTCATCCCGTTTCTAGGCACCGGCGACGTCCTACTCGCCCCCACCATGATAAGCCATCCCTTGGCATATGTCGCACCCAACCCCCGACATTTGGCGCCCACCGTGGGGCTAGGTGCACCGTCGTCTGGAGACCTGTTCTGGACGGGGACCCTTTTTCTCCCTGGCGAGCGCAGCCAGCCGGGCATGCCAGACGGAGTCTGCGTCGACGCGCTGCACGACGCTGAGGTCACCTGCGCGGCCAGCTGCCTCGCCGAACTTGTCGGTGAGGTTCGCCTCTCCGACGAGCCTGCATCCGACGCAGGCACGGGCGGCCACGAGAGCCTCCTCGCGGGCCTCCTCGACCAACTCCACGTCACCAGCGAGCCCGCCGTGGATTTGGAGTCCGTAGGCTCCACCGACCCGATGCTGGCGACTCCGACACCGCGTCACTTGACACGTTCCCCACCAACGTGGTGGCCTATGACGAGCCGCTCCCTCACGAGGAGAGCAGCGGAAGCGCCGTCACAGATGTGCTCGTCATCAGTCATGGTGGGCATTCCGGTGAAGGAGCCCATGACCCACTCGACGCGGCTCTATGAGACCTGACTGCGCCTATCCTGGAAGACGCAGATGCCGAGACGCTGGAGGCACGCCGCCTACAGATCATCGAAGGCGCGAAGAAGCTGGCAAGCATGAGATGCTTGACAGAAGCCTACCAGCGTGAGATGGATCGCGCCGTGGGCGGCTCGCCGGCCCCGACTGGGCCTAGCCACCTAGGCGCGGTCCAGCAGCGCGGCGTGGCCATCGCCAACCTGTTCGGGGCCAATCGCCCCGTGTACACCACGCCAGCGGAGAACATCCGCGCTGCCCAGGCGGTGGCGGACGAGCTCGACAACTTCGAGGGTGAAGAGCGCCGCCTGATGATGGAGCGAGTCCAGTAGCTCCTCGACGCGGCTGCCGCATAGAATGAAGCCGGCTGCCGCATAGAGGCTCTGCAACGGCGAAACGACGACCTGCCTCCCCGCCGAGATCAAGGCGTGATGTCTCGGACACCGACTGGCGGTGTCCGCGGAAGAAAGAACAAGGATCCGGCTGTCAGCCACAGTCAGACTCACATCACCATCGAGCGCGACCAAGACGGCCGCCCAAGAGCAGTAGAGCGGCGGGACGACTATCTGCCTCCCCCTCCTCGCAGAGAAAGGCGAGTCTCCCCGCCACCTGTTGAGCATCCGACTCTCGGCGACCGCCTTGGCCGCCGATAGGGAGTCGGAGAAAATGACGCCCGCCACCGGATCAACCGACTCCACCGATCCTTGGCGCTGGAAGAAGAAGATGAGCTGGGTTCGCCCTGTTTCGGACCTTGCATCCGAGACGAGCCCTTTCCCAAAGGATTCACGCTCCCCCGAGATACGCCCAAGTACACCGGCTCTATGAAGCCGGAAGACTGGCTAGTTGACTACTCCACGGCCGTCAACATAGAAAACGGCAACAAGCGTGTTGCCGTGAAGTATGTTCCACTCATGCTCCAGGGCACTGCCCGGACGTGGTTGAACAGCCTGAAGCCCCGCAGCACCTACAGCTGGGTCTACTTCACCGAAGCCTTCGTCCGCAACTTCACGAGCACGTACAAGCAACCTCCCAAGCCTCGCCAGCTTTCCTTGTGCGTGCAAGGCCCCAACGAGTCAACTGGCGACTACCTCACGCGTTGGGCCGAGCTTCGGAACTCCTGGGAGGGCGTGCACGAGGTGCAAGCTATCGAGTACTTCACCGCCGGGTGCAAAGAAGGCACCCTCCTCAAGCACAAGCTCCTCTGTGACGAGCCGGAGACCCTCGACGAGCTGCTGATCATAGCAGACAAGTACGCCACAGCCGACTCCTCCATGAAGGCGGAGATTCAAGTTAGTGCGACTGGCAAAGCAGCCCCTCAAGCTCCCAGAACTCTGGCTGGAGACGCCAGTCGGCGACAACCACAGAATGACCACAAGCGCAAGGCCCCACAGCCGGCTTCCAGCAGCCGGCAAGTTGCGACAGTCGAAGACCAACAGCCGGAGGGGCAGCCTCCGACCAAGCGACAGAAAGGCGGCAAGTCCAACTGGTTGCCGGCCTTCTCCTATGAGCAGACTCTAGATGGTCCCTGCAAGTTCCACAGTGGCGCGAAGCCGTCAAACCACACAACCCGGAAGTGCCACTGGCTCACCAGAATCGCCAAGGGAGAGGGCCTCCTGCCTCCCCCGCCTGCTGGGCCGCCGCCTCCACCACCGCCCCAGCAGCCGGCAGTCAGGCCAGTCGGCACAGTACAGGACGAGTACCCAGAATTGCACAGAGCCTATGTGGTGTTCACCAGTGTGGCTGACGATCGATGCAGCAGGCGGCTGCAGCAACAAGAGGTGAATGCAGTAGCGTCAGATACTCCAGAGTTTATGCACTGGTCCGAGAAGCCTATCAGTTGGAGCAGAGCTGATCACCCAGAGGTGATGCCGAACCCGGGCTTCTATGCCCTGGTCTTAGGCGCCACTTTAGCCACAGATAGGCAGGCCGCTCGCTTCTCGCGATTGCTGATAGACGGAGGTAGTAGCATCAACATCCTGTACAAGGATACCATGGAGAAGTTAGGAATCAAGCAAAGATAGCTTCAGAACAGCCGGACTGTGTTCCATGGCATTGTACCTGGCCTTTCCTGCTCACCAATCAGCAAGATCCTGATAGACGTCCTCTTCGGAGACAAAGATCACTTCCGCCGAGAGCCAGTTTGGTTTGAAGTGGTGGACCTCGAGAGCCTGTACCATGCGTTGCTTGGCCGACCCGCTTTAGCCAAGTTCATGGCGGTCCCCCACTACACCTACCTCAAGATGAAGATGCCGAGTTCCAAGGGGATTCTGACCGTAGACGGCAACTACAGAAAGTCGTCCACCTGCGTGGCTGAAAGCAGTCGGCTGGCCGAGTCCCTGGTGATCGCAGCCGAGAAGCGGCTTCTTGATCGAGTTGTGGCGATGGCCGGCAAGAAGCCCGAGATGTCGCCCGACCCCAAGGAGTCGGAAGCTGAGGGTTCGTTTAAACCAGCCAAAGAAACGAAGAAGATATCTTTGGACCCGGAGCACCCAGAGAGGTACGCTGTTATGGGTACAAACCTTGACAGCAAATAGGAAGGCGAGCTCGTCGATTTCCTCCGTGAGAATCGAGACATCTTCGCATGGTCCCCTAAAGACATGCCAGGTGTACCGACGGAATTCGCCGAGCACAAGTTACATGTCCAACCTGATGTGAAGCCCGTCAGGCAGCCCTTGCGCCACCTGTCAGAAGAGAAGAGAAGAGTTGTTGGAGAAGAGATAGCCCGGCTCCTAGCAGCCGGCTTCATTATGGAGGTATTTTTTCCAGAGTGGTTAGGAAACCCGGTCCTGGTGCTGAAGAAGAATAAGCAGTGGCGGATGTGTATTGACTACAGAAGCCTCAACAAAGCTTGCCCCAAGGACCTGTTTGCTCTACTGAGAATTGACCAGGTGATAGACTCCACAGCCGGATGTGAGCTGTCGAGCTTCTTAGATGCATATTCAGGATATCACCAGATCAAGCTCAACCCGGCTGACAGACTGAAGACTGCCTTCATCACGCCGTTTGGAGCCTTCTGCTACCTGACCATGACGTTTGGCTTGAGGAATGCCGGCGCCACCTTTCAACGTTGCATGCAGAAGTGCCTCCTCAAGCAACTCAGTAGAAACGCCCATGTCTACGTGGACGACATGGTGGTGAAGATGGAAAAGCATGGAACACTGTTGGAAGACCTCAAGGAAACCTTTGAGAACCTGCACCGATTCCAGATTAAGCTCAACCCTGAGAAGTGCATTTTCGGAGTACCAGCTGGCCAACTCCTTGGCTTCCTGGTCTCTGAACGCGGCATAGAGTGCAACCCTGTAAAGATCAAGGCCATCGAGAGGATGGAGGTACCCTGCCGACTTCTAGATGTGCAAAAGTTCACCGGCTGCTTAGCGTCCAGCAGCCGATTCATTAGTCGGCTAGGCGAGAAGGCTCTCCCTTTGTACCAGCTGATGAAGAAGACCACCTTTTTCGAGTGGAACCACAAGGCAGACGAAGATTTTCTCCAATTAAAAAAGATGTTGACTACTCCACCTGTGCTGGCGGCTCCGACTCCTAAAGAGCCCATGCTCCTATACATTGCCGCCACCAGCCGGGTAGTCAGCACAGTCATCATAGTTGAGTGCAAGGAGGAAGGCAAGGTGCTACCTGTCCAGAGACCGGTATATTACCTGAGTGAAGTACTGTCGACCTCCAAGCAGAACTACCCCCACTACCAGAAGATGTGCTATGGCGTGCACTTTGCCGCCAAAAAATTGAAGCCTTACTTTCAAGAGCACCCAATCACTGTGGTCTGCATAGCTCCACTGGCCGAGATCATTGGAAGCCGAGATGCTTCGGGCCGAGTGGCCAAATGGGCCATAGATTTGGCCCCCTACACCATCTACTACCAACCCCGCACCGCCATCAAGTCGCAAGCACTGGCCGACTTCCTCGTCGACTGGGCCGAGACCCAGTACCTGCCGCCAGCGCCCGACTCCACGCATTGGCGGATGCATTTTGATGGCTCCAAGATGCGCACCGGCTTGGGATCCGGCGTTGTCCTCACTTCCCCTAAAGGCGACAAGCTCAAATATGCGATGCAAATCCATTTCACCGCCTCTAACAACGTCGCCGAATACGAAGCGCTCATTCACGGGCTCCGGCTTGCCAAAGAGCTTGGCATTCGCCGGATCTTGTGCTATGGCGACTCCGATTTGGTGGTCCAGCAGTCATCTGGCGACTGGGACGCCAAAGATGCAAAGATGGCGAGCTACCGTTTCCTGGTATAGCGACTCAGCGGATATTTCGAAGGGTGCGAGTTCCTTCACGTGCCAAGAAATGACAACGACCAAGCAGATACCCTGGCACGAATCGACTCCACCCGCCAAGCAATACCATCCGGCGTCGCCCTTCAACGCCTCCTCAAGCCGTCTATCAAGCCTTCACCAGAATCAGACTCCATCTTTGTGCCGGCTCCCCCCGAAGAAGTCGGATCCAGCTCAAGAGCCCCAGCAGATGGCACAAGAGTTCTCACAGATAGCTCCAAAAACACCACAGTCGCAGCCGGCCCGGGGACTTCAGAACCCGGCCCGGGGACTGCGGCAACCAGCCCAAAGACTCCAAGGCTTGGCCCGGGGACTTCGTCAACCTAGCAAGCGGCCGCGGACTCCAGCCCGCCGCCTCCCAGCCCAGCCACCCTCGTCCAAGTCGCAGTGGTGGCAATTGAAGAAATAGCAGCACCCTCATGGGCCCAGCCCATCCTCAAGTTCCTAGTGAGCAAAGAGTTGCCAAACAATGAAATCTTGGCTCGGCAAGTGCAACGCCGAGCGGCAGCCTACACTATAGTCAACAGAGAGTTGGTCAGGCGCAGCGTCACTGGTGTCTACCAGCGTTGCGTCGAGCCAGAGCAAGGCCAAGCAATTCTCAAAGACATCCATCAAGGCGAGTGCGGCCACCATGCGGCCTCAAGAGCACTCGTCGCCAAAGCCTTTCGACACGGTTTCTTCTGGCCAACTGTGACACTCCAAATTTTTTTAGTTGGTTTTCACTAAAAACTTTGTTGGATTTGAAGAAGATCATTTAAACCCTTCCAAAAATCTTTCTCTCAAAGACTTTTCCCTTTGGCAAGGATTGGCATCTTCTTCAACTCTGGTGTTTGGTTATTAAAAACTTTTTTCTGTTTTCCCTCTTCTCAAATTCAAAATTTTTGGGTTTTATTTTCTTTTAAAAAGAAAACCCTAGGAGTTTTGTATCTTCTCCAATATTGAAACCCCTCATGATTCTACCATGCCCCACTTGGTAAAACCTCCCGAAAACCCTCTTTCCACTTTGGGGCAATCCAAACTTTCTGTTCCATCAAGTTCAACCCATTTCTGAATTTTATTTCATTGATTTCATTTCCCAAACCTTTTCTGCCAATTATTTTGAGCCTAGGTGAATTGCAAAGCAAGTACCAAAATGCATTTGAGTTTGGACCTCAAACCAACTCCCCTAGATAGTCCTTGGTACCCACAACCTAGAACAATCAAGATCCACTCTTCTTCTTTTCAAAAATTTCAAATTTCACTCTCTGCAAGTTTGGACCAGATTTGTCAAATTTGATGAAATTCATATCTCCTCTTCTCCAAATATTCCACAAAAATTCAGGCAACCCCCAGATGCAAAGAGAGGCCACTCCACCAAAAATCAGCTCAATGAGAAACTCCCACATACCAAAATCATTCTGTCGAACACCTGGCCGGCACTGTTCCTTTGCACTTTCAGAGAAATTCAGAAGTTCAGAAGGTTCAGTGTCGTTTCCTTTCGTCAGAGAACTATCACAGACCCACAGTGCGCCCTGGCATGTTGCGCACGGCCTCTCCCCCCTAGCCAGAACCCCGCATGATCCCTTGGACAGGTGCAGGCGTCGGTGGCGGCGAGCCTCGCCGAAGTTGGCAGTTTCTGCGGTGGCTGCGCCACCCGTGGCGGCCAGCGAGGGCCTCAGCCCGCTCGCCACGCCACCCGGTGTCGCCCATCGCTCCCTGGCTCTCCGCGTGGCTGTTGCATGCCAGCGCACTCCCGTTGCACCGATCCCGTGGCCCGGCAAGCACAGGGCATGCTCTCTGCCGCCGACGGGCCCGCGCCGCCCCATTCCGTCGAGCCCACCCAAAGCATCCATTCCCGGCTCGTTTAACACCTAAACGGAACCAGTGAACCTCCATGACGACGCTCAACTCCCTAAACCTCCCCGACCAAGCCCTGCACCGCCGTAACCGTCGCCAGAGAACTCCGTTCACGGCCACCGCCTCAGACCGCCTATAAAAAGGGGCCCCGAGCTCGCCATCGAGCACACACCATCTCTGCAACCCTCAGGCACCCTGCCAGGCCACTAGGAGGACCTCGAGGAGGTCTCCTCCCGCAGCTCCGGCCGCCCCGTTCTGCCTCAGCCACCACCTCGATTCACTCCGGCGAGCTTTTCCCCGACGCCCAAACTTCGTCAGCAACCCCCTCAAGCTACCAGAGGTCTAACCCCTCCTCAATTTGACCTCCGCAGCACTCTCCGACGAGGCCGACGATCACCCGAACCACCGTCCGCCGGAGCAAGGACCGTCATCGATGTGGTGCTCGCCAAGAGATTTTTGAGTGATTCTTTTTCTGTCCTCTTCAAAATTTTGTCTAGTTTTTTATCATATTTATTTGAAAAATATTTGGATTACTTTTCTGTACCCCACGGTATTTACGTCAGCGTGTGTGTTTTGTGTACCGTAGATACCGAAGGAGGTGACGGAACCGCGAACTTCACCGAGCTAGACCCCGACTACTCCGAACCAGGCAAGCATGTTTGAACTCTTGATATGATGAGTGTCTTGGCATGTTTGCATTTAGTAGTTTCATGGCATGTTCATGAGCATCTCGATAAAAACTTTGTCACGTGAAAAGTTGAGACAAGTGAGTTTCGGAAATCCATGAGTTAATGGAAATGAGGTTGCATGGCCACGTGATGGCATGAAAATGGGTAAGATGGCTGTGTTGTAGCATGCCAGTCCTATGCTAGATTATTTGACTCCAGTATCAACTCCCGTCCATTTTCCTATTTCCGTACTACCACATGTTTTCCGCAAGGGATATGGCTTAGTAAGTTGCAAACCACTTTCCTGGTACACGCCAAATCGAGAGGCCAGGATTAGGGTTCCATGGCCCTGGATTAAAGCCTATCATTCGGTCAGGGGGCATGGGTGTTTCCGGTTGGGACCGAGAGGGGGGCACCCCTTAGAGTGCGCATATATAAATTTGATCCCATGCTATTCGAGATTGTGATCTCCCCGTCTCAAAGTTTTTCTTGAACGCTATCTAGGGTGATCCCTGGCAACGTGAGGTGGGATGGGTGTGTACTGGATTGTTGTGTTTCTTCCAAAATACCGTAAACGGAACTAGTCCTTCGTGACTACGGAAATCCATTGGCTGTGGGCACTCTAGTACAAACTCTGCAGAGTCAAAAATTCCATTACATCATCTTATCTATGTCCAAGTTCTGTGTCCTTATTATCTTGTCAATTGTCAGTCTTGGTGTCAAAAACCCCGGTAAGCCAAATGAGTGTTAAGTCCGGTTTATGTGATTCTTGTGAAGGACTAACCCGTTAATATCATGTATTGAACATTTTTTTCCTGTGAGCATTGACTCTTGCACGTTATGAATAATGAACTTAAGCCCTTTCTGTGACGTCGCTCAGACGTCCGACTGCGGCATTATTATTATTTACTTTTGGTATAAGCCCTTCCTGTGACGTCGCTCACACGTCCGACTGCGGCATTGTCATTATTTACTTTTGATATAAGCCCTTTCTGTGACGTCGCTCAGATGTCTGACTGCGGCATTGTTATTATTTACTTTTGCTATAAGCTCTTTCTGTGATGTCGCTCAGACGTCCGACTGCGGCATTGTTATTATTTACTTTTCGATATAAGACCTTTATGCTATGTCGCTCAGACGTCCGACTGCGGCATTGTTATCATTTACTTTTGATATGAGCCCTTTCTGTGATGTCGCCCCAACGTCCGACTGTGGCACTCATGTCTTTTACTTTCAGTACAAGCCCTTTATGTGACGTTGCTTAGACGCCCGACTGCGGCATAATTTATTTATTTAATTTTTCCTTTCGAGGCGTCGCTTCAGACACCCGATCGGTTTACAGTTTATTTTGTTGGGTTTTCGAGCGGACTACCGCCGACTCCCTTTTTACTTACCTTGTTTTTATGAATTAAATGTGCATTGTTAAAATTACTCATGACGCATTCATGCATGCATTTGTTATATCTATTGTCCAAACTGTCTTGCGAGTACTTTCAAAGTACTCACCTGGCTTGTTGATTTGGCCAGATGCTGACGAAGGCGATCTCATGGATGAAGAGTTCGATAGCGAGTCCGACGCCTAGAGGAGTCCCAGTCAGTCTCGTGCGACCCTGGATTTGGTCACTGTATTATATCTGCTTCCGCTACCCAAATAAATTCATCGAGCCTCACCTCGACGCTCAATGAGTCACCAGTTAGTAGTCATGCTACCCACCCCACTGTGATATTCCACCAATCACTTTTATTTCGAGTCAGTAGTAATGCCACCCCCACACCATTGTGTCATATCCGCCATTATGTATAATTATTGGCATGCTTGTAATAATTTGTTGAGCAACCTCAGCTCGACCGTGTAATATATTAATGCTACTGGCTTATTGTATCAATGTTTTGTCTACCAGTGAGGAGGATTTTCCTCACACTGGAAATTGAAAGATCGGTTTCTCGATAAATATTTTTATTGGAAAACCGGTCGTGACAAGCTTGGTACCAGAGCCAGGCTGACTGTAGGAAGCCACTAGGTGCGATCGCTAATCGGTTATTAGCAAAATAGAGCTAATTCTTATTTTTGCAAATGTAGTCATTTTCTGACAGTCAGCATAAATTTATGATCTGACCATTTAGAATTTTTTCCTACTTTTGTAGATGGCCGACAACAACTGCGAGTCTCAGATGTTCGCCAACGAGCCCGAGGGGTTCGTCAAGCTTCTCACCTTGATCGTCCAGGTGGCGATGGGGCCATCTATGCGCCCAGTCTTCTCACTCTATCGGCACAAGGTCAACGACAGTCTGGCCATGCACCAGGCCGCGGTGCAATTCAAGGGAGGGCATGTTGAGTTACGCCACTTCCGGTACTTGGGAAGAGCCATGCCTACAGAGAAGCATGCTATGCAGATGGCAGCCCGTGAGGCGATAGCTCGTCTCAGGGAAGACCTTCCTTCGATGAATGCTCGTCGTTACCGCTACCTTCCATGCCACATGCCATACGCCTGCCACTACTCATACTCTTGCCCTAGAGGAGAGCGAGACGAGGCTTTTGAGATGCTCGTCGAGTATCTCCGGGCTCTGGAGGCAGCCTTCGACCGCCTAGTGAACGACCTCGTGGCTGCCCACATGGACTCAGTCCATGGCTGTGCCGCCAACAAGGAGGGAGCTCCTGCACACCACACCACCACTGACTTTCGTCTCGTCCTCAGCATCTTATGCACCTGCCACTCTCGCCACTGCTCGTCGCCTACCTTCCATCGAGGAATTCAACCAAGTCATTGCGCCCACCCCAGTCCGCTCTGCACCACCCACTGCGCCCACACCTGTTCGTGTTGCTCCATATAGGGCACCCGCTCCATCTACTCAACGCAGCGCTACACGTTTGGAGCCTATTAGTGAGGAGGAGGTTGAGTCCCCAGCCTCACTGCATCTCACCCTCGGCAGGGCAAAGGAGGTCCTCACCATCTCCTCCGACTGAGTACGTTTAGCCACCTTGCGATGTACCGACTTGTATGATATGTACATAGGTTGTGAGAAGTAGCTTGTTTGCGCATCATGTAGGAACTGGGAGAAGTGCACTAGCCTTAATAACATGTCAGGATTATGTACGCATATCCTGAGTGATGTATTGTATAATTACCGCCTGCGTGTAAGATATGTATGAGCAGTCCTTCTCCGTGCGCAATCGATTTCTATTTCAAAAATCCTGGAGTGTCCTTTTAGTTTTGCTTGTTCTTGTGCATTTGTTGGTTTTTGCGACTCAGTTTTTGTTCTTATGAGTTTTGCAAAATTTATTCCCAGAGTGAAAAATGTCTCGTCCTTGGACGCGCTCCATGCCAACTCCGCCAGAGGAAAATTTTTACACTCAACCCAACGAAAATTTCACACAGGGACAATCGAGCCAACAGGACAGTGAAACAACACTTTCCCAAATGTGCCGCCTTTATGAGCAGAGTCAGCAACAACATCAGGAAATAATGAACCAAGTCATCAATATGGGAAATCACCATGGACAGTATCAGCAGCAATCCAAGTTGTCTGAGCTACAGAAGACATGTCCCCAAACATTTTCTCATACTGACAAACCTCTTGAGGCCGAGGACTGGCTACCGGACATGGAAAGAAAATTAATTATTGCACAGTGTTCAGACCAATAGAAAGTACTATATGCACCGCACTATCTCAGTGGAGCGGCTGCATCGTGGTGGGATAATTTCCTACATATGCACCCCATCGAAAATAATATAACCTGTGAGGATTTCAAGGAAGGTTTTTGTGGGGTGCATATTCCTAAAAGTATTATGAAAATCAAGAAGAGAGAATTTGATGACCTCAAACAAAGGACCATGACAGTGTCAGAATACAACGGACAATTTACTCTGTTGTCTCGCTACGCCAATGAAGAGCGTATGACTGAAAGCAACAAGATGGAGAAATTCCTGGACGGTCTGGCGCCCGCACTTAAATGCCAGCTGGTTGTGCACACTTTTCCAGATTTCAAGACATTGGTGGATAAGGCCATTACCTTGGAAAATGAGAGGCGCAGCCTGGAAGATTTCCGCAAGCGAAAAAGGGACCAGAAAAATCATGCTCACAACCACCAAAGTAAGACGGATTTTCAGAAAGGTGGGACACATAAACCCACGACAAATGTCTCACGACCAGTCAAGAATTTCCATGCAAGGGACAAGGAGTTCATGTATCGCCCAGGCGTTACCTGCTACGCTTGTGGAGAAGAAGGGCACTATGCCAAGCAGTGCCCCAAGCCAAGGAACTCGACCCCGAAGCCAAACCACGGTGGCAATAATTCGGCGCCCAAGCGCAACAATTTCAACCCCAACAACAACCACAGGAAGGGTCATCTAAACCACGTGACCAGAGAGGAAGCACAGAATGCCCCAGATATCGTACTCGGTACGTTTCCTGTCAACACAATACCTGCCATGGTTTTGTTCGATTCTGGAGCTTCTCACTCGTTCATTTCAAAAAGTTTTGCTTTGCAAAATAATTTTTCGATGCTCCCCTTGGAAAAATCAATGATCATCAAGTCCCCTGGGATCAAGCAAGTTACCCAGAGTTACTGCCAAGGTGTGATTATTGAGTTTGAAGGATTGAAATTTCATGCCAACCTTATTGTGTTGGAAAATAAAGGACTGGATGTCATCTTAGGGATGGATTGGTTAACCACCAACAAAGGTTTTATTGACTGCTTCAACAGGACCGTAATTCTCACCCACCACCACGGGAAGACAATAAAAGTTTCAGCCAAAGAGAGAAAAATATCCCGGCAACCGAGATTGAACAAGGTGGATATTTCTGAATTAAGCAAGGTTCCGGTGGTATGTGAATTTCCAGACATATTTCACGAAGAGCTACCGGGCATGCCACCAGACCGAGAGATAGAATTCAGCATTGAGCTAGCACCCGGAACCGCTCCCATATACAAGAAACCATACAGAATGGCACCATCCGAGTTGGTAGAATTGAAGAAGCAAATAAAGGAATTATTGGACAAAGGGTATATACGAGCCAGCTCCTCACCTTGGGGTTCACCAATTTTATTTGCCAAAAAGAAGGATGGAACACTGAGACTGTGCATCGACTATCGAGCCCTTAACATGGTCACAGTCAAGAACAAATATCCGATGCCACGAATAAATGATTTATTTGATCAACTCGCTCAAGCCAAGGTATTCTCAAAAAGTACGAATGGAAGATATTCCCAAGACAGCTTTCACCTCCAGATATGGACTGAATGAGTTCACAGTAATGCCATTCGAGCTAACGAACGCCCCCGCATATTTTGTTCACCTCATGAACAAAGTATTTATGAAATTCATGGACAAGTTTGTTGTGGTATTTATCGACGATATTCTGATATACTCCAAGACACCAGAAGAGCACGCGGAACATCTCTGAATTGTACTAGGAGAACTCAGGAAACATCAATTATACGCCAAATTCAGCAAGTGTGAATTTTGGCTAAGACAAGTGGGTTTTTTGGGCCACGTACTGACCCAAGAAGGTATTGCCGTAGACCCGGAAAAAGTCAAGGCCGTACTTGGCTGGAAACCACCAGCCAGTGTAACGGACGTACGAAGTTTTCTGGGAATGGCAGGTTACTACCGAAGATTTATTGAAGGATTTTCCACTATAGCAAAGCCAATGACGCAATTGCTCAAGAAAGACAAGAAGTTTGAATGGACGGAAGCTTGCGAGAAAAGTTTCCAAGAACTAAAAAGGAAATTGACGACAGCACCAGTATTAATTGTGCCAGACATACACAAGAATTTTGAGGTATATTGTGACGCATCTTGAAAGGGCCTCGGGTGCGTATTGATGCAAGAAGGCAAGGTTGTCGCGTATGTTTCCAGACAACTTCGCAAGCATGAGGAAAATTATCCTACTCATGACTTGGAATTAGCAGCAGTTATTCATGCACTCAAGGAATGGAGACACTTTCTACTTGGAAACCGTTGTGAAATATACACGGACCATAAGAGCCTCAAGTATATTTTCACACAACCAGAACTCAATTTACGGTAGCGACGCTAGTTGGAATTAGTAAAGGATTATGATGTTGGAATCCACTACCACCCAGGCAAAGCAAATGTTGTAGCAGATGCTCTAAGTCGGAACCCCAGTCCGAACAACGACAGCATGCCAAACTTGAGACCTGAATTTCAGCAGGAATTTGCTAGCTCAATCTGATGGTGGTCATCAAAGGCAGTGTGTCGAACTAGAGTTACAGCCTACCCTGATAGAGAAAGTTAAAGAGGCTCAGCATGGACACCCCAGCATTGAAGGCATAAAATGGAAGATGAAATTGGGAAAGGCCTCAGAATTCGTTATCGATGAGCAGGGAATATTGTGGTACGAGAATAGGCTTTGCGTACCAAATATCCATGACCTTAAACAGCAAATTTTGGCTGAAGGCCACACTGCTCCGTATTCAATCCATCCTGGAGGAACAAAAATGTACAAGGATCTTCAGGAAACATTTTGGTGGCATGGTATAAAAAGGGACATAGCCACGTTTATTGCGTGTTGTGACTCATGTCAACGCATCAAGGCCGAGCACCAGAAACCGGTCAGACTATTGCAACCAAATAAGATACCTGAGTGGAAATGGGACGAGATCGGAATGGATTTCATTGTTGGGCTACCTCGGTCACGACATGGACATGATGCCATATGGGTCATCACTTATAGATTGACTAAAGTAGCACACTTCATCCCCGTAAAGACAACTCACACCACTTAGAAGCTCGCCAGGCTTTATCTTTCCCGTATTGTCTGCCTACATGGAGTTCCGAAGACTATAATATCTGACAGAGGCACACAATTCATCTCCAGATTTTGGGATCATCTGCAACAGGCTCTGGGAACCGAACTAGCTTTCAGTACAGCATACCATCCCCAGACCGATGGACAAACTGAGCGCGTAAATCGAATTCTAGAAGACATGCTGAGAGCATGTGTCCTCACTTATGGAGCCAGCTGGGAGGAAAGCCTGCCATACGCAGAATTCGCATACAACAACAGTTACCAGGCCAGCCTGCAAATGGCACCCTTTGAAGCCTTGTACAGGCGGACATGTCATACTCCGCTAAATTGGTCAGGGACCAGAGACAGCCGTATATTCGGCCCAGACATGCTCAAAGACGCCGAGGAAAAGGTCAAGCTAATCAGGGACCGACTCAAGACAGCTCAAAGCCGACAGAAGAGTTATTACGATCAGAAACACCGTGGAGTCAGATTCGAACCCGGTGAGTTTGTGTATCTACGATTATCTCCTATGAGAGGTCTGCAACGATTCAAGATTAAGGGAAAGCTAGCACCAAGATTCATCGGCACGAAGAGGCACGGTAGCCTACCAGCTAGACTTACCCGAAGAATTATCCGATATCCACGATGTGTTCCACGTCTCGCAATTAAGGAAGTGCGTAAGCAACCCAGAGAAGCAAGTATCCCATGAAAACATTGACGTGCAACCAGACCTCACCTATCGGGAACATCCAGTACAAATATTAGAGGAATCTGAGAGGAGGACCCGACGGAAAACCATCAAGTTTTTCAGAGTTTAGTGGAGCAATCACACCGAGAGTGAAGCAACTTGGGAAAGAGAGGACTTTCTTCGGACAGAACACCCACACTTATTTGAGAACCAGCTGAAATCTCGGGGACGAGATTTTTCATAAGGGGGTAGGTATTGTGACACTCCAAAAAAATTTAGTTGGTTTTCACTAAAAACTTTGTTGGATTTGAAGAAGATCATTTAAACCCTTCCAAAAATCTTTCTCTCAAAGACTTTTCCCTTTGGCAAGGATTTTATTTTGGCATCTTCTTCAACTCTGGTGTTTGGTTATTAAAAACTTTCTTCTGTTTGCCCTCTTCTCAAATTCAAAAATTTTGGGTTTTATTTTCTTTTAAAAAGAAAACCCTAGGAGTTTTGTATCTTCTCCAATATTGAAACCCCTCATGATTCTACCGTGCCCCACTTGGTAAAACCTCCCAAAAACCCTCTTTCCACTTTGGGGTAATCCAAACTTTCTGTCCCATCAAGTTCAACGCATTTCTGAATTTTATTTCATTGATTTCTTTTCCCAAACCTTTTCTGCCAATTATTTTGAGCCTAGGTGAATTGCAAAGCAAGTACCAAAATGCATTTGAGTTTGGACCTCAAACCAACTCCCCTGGATAGTCCTTGTTACCCACAACCTAGAACAATCAAGATCGACTCTTCTTCTTTTCAAAAATTTCAAATTTCAGTCTCTGCAAGTTTGGACCAGATTTGTCAAATTTGATGAAATTCATATCTCCTCTTCTCCAAAAATTCCACAAAAATTCAGGCAACCCCCAGATGCAAAGAGAGGCCACTCCACAAAAAATCAGCTCAAGAAGAAACTCCAACATACCAAAATCATTCTGTCGAACACCTGTCTCGCACTGTTCCTTTGCACTTTTAGAGAAATTCAGAAGTTCAGAAGGTTCAGTGTCGTTTCCTTTCGTCAGAGAACTATCACAGACCCACAGTGCGCCCTGGCACATTGCGCACGGCCTCTCCCCCCTGGCCAGAACCCCGCACGCTCCCTTGGATGGGTGCAGGCGTCGGTGGCGGCGAGCCTCGCCGATGTTGGCAGTTTCTGCGGTGGCTGCGCCACCCGTGGTGGCCAGCGAGGGCCTGAGCCCACTCGCGACGCCACCCGGCGCCGCCCATCGCTCCCTGGCTCTCCGCGTGGCCCTTGCATGCCAGCGTACTCCCGCTGCACCGTCATCGTGGCCCGGCAAGCACAGGGCGTGCTCTCTGCCGAGGACGGGCCCGCGCCGCCCCGTTCCGTCGAGCCCACCCAAAGCATCCAATCCCGGCTCGTTTAACACCTAAACGGAACTAGTGAACCTCCACGACGACGCTCAACTCCCTAAACCTCACTGACCAAGCCCTGCACCGCCGTAACCGTCGCCGGAGAACTCCGTTCACGGCCACCGCCTTGGACCGCCTATAAAAAGGGGCCCCGAGCTCGCCCTCGAGCACACACCATCTCTGCAACCCTCAAGCACCCTGCCAGGCCACTAGGAGGACCTCGAGGAGGTCTCCTCCCCCAGCTCCGGCCGCCCCGTTCCGCCTCGGCCACCACTTCGATTCACTCTGGTGAGCTCTTCCCCGACGCCCAAACTTCGTCAGCAACCCCCTCAAGCTACCAGAGGTCTAACCCCCTCCTCAATTTGACCTCCGCAGCACTCTCCGACGAGGCCCACGATCACCCAAACCACCGTCCACCGGAGCAAGGACCGCCATCGACATGGTGCTCGCCGGCAACCACCACCACCACCCACCGACCCGGAATGACGCACTGAGCACGGAGGTACCACCCGATCCCCCTACATCGCCGTGGATCGCTGTCGGCGACCACCGCAGCTCTCAGGCGCCGACGAGCCCCGTCTCCCTCGTTTGAAATTTCAAACCTGACGGGTGGGAACCGCCTGTCAGTCTCTCATTTCTTTTTAAACAAACTGTTTTCTGAAAGCGTACTCTGGCAAATACGCTTCCAATCTGAATCGTTTTCTGCACTTTTCTGCTTAGGCCCCTGAGAGTTTTCTGTTTCATTACAGATGGGTCCTTGGACCAAAACTCTTATAACTTTTTAACAGAAAGAGATTTTTGAGTGATTCTTTTTCTGTCCTCTTCAAAATTTTGTCTAGTTTTTTATCATGTTTACTTGAAAAATATTTGGATTACTTTTCTGTACCCCACGGTATTTACGTTAGCGCGTGTGTTTTGTGTACCATAGATACCGAAGGAGGTGACAGAACCGCGAACTTCACCGAGCTAGACCCCGACTACTCCGAACCAGAAAAGCATGTTTGAACTCTTGATATGATGAGTGTCTTGGCATGTTTGCATTTAGTAGTTTCATGGCATGTTCATGAGCATCTCGATAAAAACTTTGTCACGTGAAAAGTTGAGACAAGTGAGTTTCAGAAATCCATGAGTTAATGGAAATGAGGTTGCATGGCCACGTGATGGCATGAAAATGGGTAAGATGGCAGTGTTGTAGCATGCCAGTCCTATGCCAGATTATTTGACTCCAGTATGAACTCCCGTCCATTTTCCTTTTTCCGTACTACCACATGTTTTTTCCGCAAGGGATATGGCTTAGTAAGTTGCAAACCACTTTCCTGGTACACACCAAATCGAGAGGCCGGGATGAGGGTTCCATGGCCCTGGATTAAAGCCTATCATCCGGTCAGGGGGCATGGGTGTTTCCGGTTGGGACCGAGAGGGGGGCACCCCTTAGAGAGCGCGTATATAAATTTGATCCCATGCTATTCGAGATTGTGATCTCCCCGTCTCAAAGTTTTTCTTGAACGCTTTCTAGGGTGATCCCTGGCAACGTGAGGTGGGATGGGTGTGTATTGGATTGTTGTGTTTCTTCCTAAATACCGTAAATGGAACTAGTCCTTCGTGACTACGGAAATCCGTTGGCTGTGGGCACTCTAGTACAAACTCTGCAGAGTCAAAAATTCCATTGCATCATCTTATCTATGTCCAAGTTTTGTGTCCTTATTATCTTGTCAATTGTCAGTCTTGGTGTCAAAAACCCCGGTAAGCCAAATGAGTGTTAAGTCCGGTTTATGTGATTCTTGTGAAGGACTAACCCGTTAATATCATGTATTGAACATTTTTTTCCTATGAGCATTAACTCTTGCACGTTATGAATAATGAAGTTAAGCCCTTTCTGTGACGTCGCTCAGACGTCCGACTGTGGCATTATTATTATTTACTTTTGTTATAAGCCCTTTCTGTGACGTCGCTCAGACGTCCGACTGCGGCATTGTTATTATTTACTTTTGATATAAGCCCTTTCTGTGATGTCGCTCAGACGTCTGACTGCGGCATTGTTATTATTTACTTTTGCTATAAGCCCTTTCTGTGACGTCGCTCAGACGTCTGACTACGGCATTGTTATTATTTACTTTTCGATATAAGCCCTTTCTGCGATGTCGCTCAGACGTCCGACTGCGGCGTTGTTATCATTTACTTTTGATATGAGCCCTTTCTGTGACGTCACCCCGACGTCCGACTGTGGCACTCATGTCTTTTACTTTCAGTACAAGCCCTTTATGTGACGTCGCTTAGACGCCCGACTGCGGCATAATTTATTTATTTAATTTTTCCTTTCGAGGCGTCGCTTCAGACACCCGATCGGTTTATAGTTTATTTTGTTGGGTTTTCGAGCGGACTACCGCCGACTCCCTTTTTACTTACCTTGTTTTTATGAATTAAATGTGCATTGTTAAAATTACTCATGACGCATTCATGCATGCATTTGTTATATCTATTGTCCGAAGTGTCTTGCGAGTACTTTCAAAGTACTCACCTGGCTTGTTGATTTGGCCAGATGCTGACGAAGGCGATCTCATGGATGAAGAGTTCGATAGTGAGTCCGACGCCTAGAGGAGTCCCAGTCAGTCTCGTGCGACCCTAGATTTGGTCACTGTATTATATCTGCTTCCGCTACCCAAATAAATTCATCGAGCCTAACCTCGACGCTCGATGAGTCACCAGTTAGTAGTCACGCTACCCACCCCATTGTGATATTCCACCAATCACTTTTATTTCGAGTCAGTAGTAATGCCACCCCCACACCATTGTGTCATATCCACCATTATGTGTAATTATTGGCGTGCTTGTAATAATTTGTTGAGCAACCTCAGCTCAACCCTGTAATATATTAATGCTACTAGCTTATTGTATCAAAGTTTTGTCTACCAGTGAGGAGGATTTTCCTCACACTGGAAATTAAAAGATCGGTTTCTCGATAAATATTTTTATTGGAAAACCGGTCGTGACACCAACTGCCCTAGAAGAGGCCAAGGAATTAGTCCAAAAATGCAAGGGGTGCCAGAAGTTCCGCTCCAAGCCGCATCAGCCGGCTTCCGCACTCAAGACTATCCCCATCGCCTGGCCCTTTGCGGTTTGGGGCCTGGACATGGTGGGACCATTCAAGACGGCACGAGGCGGCCTAACTCATCTCCTTGTCGCGGTGGACAAGTTCACCAAGTGGATAGAAGTAAAGCCCATCAAGAAGTTGAATGGTCCGACTGCAGTGACTTTCATCTCCGACATCACGATTCGGTACAGCATACCACACAACATCATCACCGACAATGGCACAAATTTTTCCAAAAGCGCCTTGGCCCGTTTCTGCACAACGCAGGGCATCCGACTGGACTTAGCGTCTATTGCCCATCCGCAGTCAAACGGCCAGGTAGAGCGAGCAAACGGCCTCATCCTGTCTGGCATCAAGCCTCGACTGGTCGAACCACAAAGCATTCGGCCGGCTGTTGGCTTGAGGAGCTGTCAGCCGTCCTCTGGAGTATGCGCACGACTCCAAACAAGTCAACCGGCTTCACGCCTTTCTTCCTCGTCTACGGTGCTGAAGCCGTCATCCCAACGGACATAGAGTTCGACTCCCCGCGAGTCACCATGTACACCGAGGAAGAAGCAGAAGAAGCACGTCAAGACAGCGTCGATCTGCTGGAAGAAGGCAGGCTGTTGGCACTCAGCCGATCCAGCATCTACCAGCAGAGCCTATGCCGATACTACAACAGGAAGGTCAGGCCAAGAACTTTCCAAGAGGGCGACCTTGTGCTCCGACTGATCCAGCGAACAACCGGTCAGCACAAGCTGTCGGCGCCTTGGGAAGGCCCCTTCATTATCAGCAAAGCGCTGGGTAACGACTCCTACTACCTGATTGACACTCAGAAGCCCCGAGCACGCAAGAGAGACGACTCCGGCAAAGAGTCGGAATGGCCATGGAACGCAAATCTTCTCCGGAGATTTTACAGTTGATGCAGTATGTACCACGCTACCCTTTGTATTAAAGTACCAAGACTTCGGGCCCCCCGAGACGAGCTCGGGGACTGCCCTCTTTTGTTATCTGTATGATAAGAATTATGCCTTCGAGTATGCTACTCTTTGTTATGCCGCTTGGCACCGGGTTCGACTAGTCGGCCCGGGGACTAGCTGCCTTGCACTATGAAATGCTTCCTGCAGTCGGACAAGTAATGTGTGGTGCCTAAGCCGTCTCCTGTCAGAAGTCGCGGCTCGCAAAGCGACTGTTTGGTGGGTAGGAGTAAGGAAGAATGGGCGCCCACACGAAAAATGGCTAAGGACTTAAAAGCATTAACATAGCTTAAGCCGGCTTCCAGCCTCTCTTCGCAAAGCCGACTCTTGAGCAGTCAGCTTGCCGCTTTCTATCCAACTTGTTAAAAAGACTCTAAAAAATGGCCAAGTACTTGCCTTCCCCAAAGTAGCCAAGCATTTGATCCAACGGCAGTCTGCAGAGTGGTTGTCCGACTGGCAAAGCGGCGACTAAGGGAAGGCGGCAAAGGAAAAAGCCAAAGGAGCAATGAGCAAGGAAAGATAGAATTCGGATTAATATTTACATAACATAGGCCCTTGGCCGAATCTTCAAGCAGAAGTTCAAAATACACCCCGCGGGTGGAATTGTGCAAATTAACGAGTTCTTCAAAGACTATTTAAAAGCAGATAAAATAAAGGCAAGACGGCAGCCTAAGAAGCGACACACAGGTTCGGAGGGTCGGAAGAGACGGCGGTGTCAGGCGTCGGGGCGGCCGGCTGGGCAGTCTCGGCTTGATCGTCTCTGGTGGCAGCCGGCTTGGTCGGGCGCGGCTCATTGCTAGAGGCACGGTCGAGCTGAGGCTGGTCGCCCGCTCCGTCTTCTGGCGCCTCCGTCTTGCCTCCGTCCTCCGCCTCGCCTTCCTCCTCGGCGCTGGAGCCGATCACCTCCGCCGAGTCCTCGTCGTAATCCGGGTTCATCCCGAACCACTCCGGCGGCACCTCCCTGCCGTCTGCAGCCCGCTCAGGGACGAAGACGCTGGTGTCCGTGTAGTCGATGATCGCTGCTGCATGCTTGACGAGGGCATCTTCCACAGCTATCAGCTCCACGTGGGCCTCTGACCGGAACGTGGCCAGCCGGTCCAGGTCCAGCCCCGGCCTTGACGAATTCCAAGGCCCGGCGCGCTCCAGCCCGGGCCGAGGAACCCTTCCAAGCCTCAAGACGGCCAGCCGCGACCTCCAGCCAGTTGGCAGTCCGACTGGGAGTGCTCAGAGCCGTCATGTCTGGCCACAGGGCGGCAATCGCCTGAGCGCCGACACGTTGAAGCTGCCGTAGCATCCGATGGGCCGGCCACAGAGAGCCTCGATGCTCAGAAGCTGCTCATAAAGGGTCCGGGGGGCGTTGGCGGCAATCTCCACACCGTTTGCCCTTCGCGCCTCGCGATCAGCCTCGATAGCCTGAATGGCCGCCTGCGAGTGGCCAGGGAAGAAGTCTGCCTAGACGAAAAAGAAGCAAGACAAAGAACAGGAGCCCGTGGAGGCTGGAGGAGGTCGACGGTAGCCCGTGGAGGCTGGAGGAGGTCGACGGTGGAGATGAACAATATCCCGTGGAGTCCCGTTTTGCGGTGCGCCACACCCCTCCCGATGAACAGGACCCCCGTTTCGACCGTAGGAGGTCCGTTTTGTCCGTTTTGCGGTACGCCACACCCCTCCCGATCAACAGGACCCCCGTTTCGACCGTAGGAGGTCCGTTTCGTCCTTTTTGCAGTACGCCACACCCCTCCTGATCAACAGGACCCCCGTTTCGACCGTAGGAGGTCCGTTTCCTCCGTTTTGTGGTACGTCAGACCCCTCCCGATCAACAGGACCCTGTTCGGAACGTAGGAGGTCCGTTTCCTCTGTTGTGCGGTACGCCAGGCCTCGTTTCCATCGCCTGTTCCGTCAAAGCCCTCCCGATGAACACGACCACGCATTCTGTTCCAACCTAGCCGGTTGGCTCCCACGTCTTTCGTTGCCTCCCGATGAACACGACGCATTCCGTTGCCTCCCCATGAACACGACGCATTCCGTTGCCTCCCCATGAACACGACGATGATGTTGTTTCTCCATTCCGACCCAGCCATGTACACGAGCCCTGGCCGTACGTATGCGCGAGTAGGCGTTCGAGACCCCGCCTGTATGTACACATACATGGCTGTATTTTCTTTCTTGCACCCTGGCGGTTGTACTTACGTGTACATGCTACGTGCGCGCCTCTACTACGACACGTACGCGCCTCTACTACGACACGTGCGTGCCTCTACATCCACCAGTATATATGTACGTACATGTTCGCGACCGGAATGACAACGCTACGTATGGTTCGACCAGGTGGGTCCCGACTATCAGACACTTCCTTGCCTGCAAAGATGTAGCTGGTGGGTCCCAGTAGTCAGGGGGCGAATCATTTTTTTTGCCCGAACGCACTTCCTTGCATGTGAAGATGTAGCTGGTGGGTCTAGCAGTCAGGGGCAAACATTTTTTTCACGAAATACGGTGGCCCGTCCGGTGGGTCCCCGCTGTCAGGTGGAGGAATAATTATTTTGCATGTAATAAGAAGGCACTTCCTTGCTGCGGCCGTGGACCCAGCTGTCAGCCTCTCCACGTACAGTCCACGTCTGATGGAAGCCGTTCCTTGACCATGTTGACCACGCCGCGCTGAGAGCACCAGGGCGGTGGACGACGGTGAGGTCTACGAAGGGCACGACGCGGAGCCGGGGAAGACACGGCAGTGGATCCCCACGCGTAGAGGAGTACGAGGGTTCGCTGGTTCGCTGCGGTGTGAGGCTGCCGTCACCGCAGAATAACAGGGGGTGTGGGTGAGTAGAGGGATGGCCTGGCCAGCGGTGGGAGTAGTAGGGGCAGTGAGGCCTCCGCCGCATCGCAGCCGGCCATGGTAGCTATGCAGGAGCACGAGGTACGACCGGCGCTGGTTTGGGCAGCTGGAGCAAGAAGACCAGACGTTGAAGAAGCACTACGGCCGTTGGATGGACATCGTATGGTCACTGGAGCTAGAATCGTGCATATTGACTAAGTTGACAAAGCCCTCCGTCCCCGTCAACTTAGTAGGCAACAAGTCGCCCTGCCACTATACTGGGTCCCAGCTAACAGGGGGAGTATTCATTTTTTTTGTGCATAATAAGGAGGCACTTCCTTGCGTGCGAAGATATAACTGGTGGGTCCGAGCTGTCAGCGGCGGTAATGTTTTATTTGTGAAATACAGAGGCCCTTTCGGTGGGTCCCTGATGTCAGGTGGAGGAATCATTATTTTGCGCGTAATAAGGAGGCATTTCCTTGCGTGCGGCCATGGACCCAGCTGTCGGCCTCTCCACGTACAGTCCACTTCAGATGCATGTTGGTCGTTGACCACGTTGACCAGGCCACGCCGAGAGCACCAGGGTGGTGGACGACGACGAGGCCTAGGAAGGGAACGACACGGAGGCAGGGAAGACTCGGCAGTTGTTTCCCACGCGGAGGGGAGTACGACTGTATGAGGGTTTACTGGTTCGTCTGCCGTCGCTGGAGAATAACAGCAGGTGTGGGTGAGTAGAGGGATGGCTAGGCCAGCGATGGGAGTACGGTGGGGCGGTGAGGCCTGCGCGGCAGCAGAGGCTACCGCGGGGAGGAGGGAGCAGGCAGTCCCGCCGACGCTTGTTTGAGCGGCTAGAGCAGGAAGAGCAGAGATTGAAGAAGCACGACGGCCGTTGGATGGCCATCCAACAGTCACTGCTTGTGTGTCAACCTTTTTTTAGTAAAGCCTCAAATCTGTGGAAAACAGCATACAACACATCTGCCATTATTTCTAATAATTTACAGCCCATTTTCTAATTATTAAGGTTTTTTTGGAGCCCATATTCTTTTTGTTAGCATTACAACCCATATTGTGGCCACGGTTAAAAAATTATACGGAATTTTGCATATTTCGGTGCAGTCCAAAGTGTTTTTAATCCCGAAATTTTGACTCACATTTAAACTGATTTTAAAAATAAATGTATATCAATATAAAATCCAACCAATTCTCCATGCATAAAAATTAATGTAATTAAAAATCTTGAAATGAAAAAAAAGATATTTGAAACTAATTGCCGGTTTGATGTGTTTTAAAATGTACAGCCCATTTCTCATTACTGATGGGTCATTTTCTCGGCCAGCTGAACGAAAGCTCTCCTCGTCTTGAAAGATTTGCAGCCCAACAGGCCTGACAAAGCGACTTACTTGGCAAATCACAAAAAAACTGGGTTGTGGCCATGGACCCAGCTGTCAGCCTTTTCACGTACAGTACTCTTCCAATGGAATGTCGTTGACCACGTTGACCACGCCGCGTCGAGAGTACCAAGGCGGTGGACGACGGCGAGGCCTAGGAAGGGGACGGCACGGAGCCGGGGAAGATGCGGCAGTGGATGCCCACACGGATAGGAGTACGAGGGTTCACTGGTTTGGCTGCGGTGTGAGGCTGCCGTCGCCGCAGGGCCTGGCTAGCGGTGGGAGTAGTAGGGGCGATGAGGCCTCAACGACAGCACAGCCGGCGACTGGAGGAAGGAGCAGGCGGTCTCCCCGGTGCTGGTTTGGGCGGCTGGTGCAAGAAGAGCAGCGATTGAAGAAGCAGCAGGACCGTTCGATTCAAATCCAACAGTTACTGCTGCTAGAATCGTTTGTTGACTAAGTTGACAAGCCCTGCGTACGCGTCAACTTAGTAGGCCCACAGGTCAGCCTCCCAACTGGTGCGCCCCAGATGTTAGTGGGAGGAATCATTTTTTTTTGCGTAATAAGGAGGCAGTTGATTGCGTGCGGCCAGGCCAGCGGAGGGAGTAGGGTGGGCCGGGGAAGCCTGCGCGGCATCACGGCGGGCCACAAGAGGAGGGAGCACGCAGTCCCGCCGGCGCTAGTTTAGGCGGCTGGAGCAGGAAGATCAGAGATTGAAGAAGCACGTTGGCCGTTGGATGGACATCCAACAGTCACTACTGCTAGAATCGTGTGTTCACTGACAAAGCCTTGCGTAAACAGGTCAGCCTCGAAATCTGTGGCGTGTACAACCCATTTGCTATTATTTTTATAATATTTACTCATTTTCTAATTCATATGGAATTTATTGCCGCCCGTTTTCCATTTTTAGAATTGCTGGCCATTTTCTCGTCAGTACCAGGGTCAAAAAATTAACTAAATATGTGGGAAATTTTGAAAATTCGCAAATTTTTGCTGGGGATCGAAATATTCTGAATCCAAAAATTAATAGCCATACTAAAACATATTTAAAAATAAGTTAGTACTATGTCATGTTAAATCCAATGAAATACATATAAGATATCGGTGAAGAACAAAAACAAAAAAAGAAACTTATATCCCATTTGCTATAAATTTTTTGGAATTTTCAACCCCTTTTGATATTACTTTTAACAGACATTGACCATACTCTTAAGCCAGGCCGGAATGCATCCCTCCCCGTCTTGAAAGATTTGCAGCCCAGTAATTTGGAGAAAACAAATAGGCCTAGCTTGGGTATTCTTCAAAAAGACATACTGGGCTACCTATTTTCCCAAAGAACTGGTGCATGAGCATTTAGCTTTATTTATTTATTTATTTACTTATTTATCTTTAGGGGACCGTGAGCATGTACCTGGGCCGGATTCATGTGAGAGCCTTCCTTCCAGTTAATTATGGGCTTCTCTATTGGGCCTTCATCAGTGGGCTGCATGTTATCAACAAGTGGAAAATGTGTTCCGTACGAAAAATAGTATGCGCTACGTACGGTATGGGGCACTAAAGGATCGAACCGTGCAACGACTTCCAAAACATTGTGTTTGTCGTTCTAACAACACATTTATTCAACCAACAGACGAAATATACTACTGATTGTACATTGAAAATAGCAGCAGCAGCAACCAGGGCTGGGGGTGCAACAGAAGCAGTAAGCAGGCCAGAAGAGTGAAGATGCAGCTCTCTCTTCCAAACCAAACATCAGCCATCATTACAAAAGGGCTACCAAAAAAGAACAAGTGTATGCATCAAACTAAATAAAGATCCTACTACACCAAGTGTACGCATCTAACTAACTGGCTCAGTTAGACGTTACTATTTATTAAGCTGTGGAGATTGGCTAGCGGCTTGAACCAGATGGGTGCCTGATGGGGGAAACTCCAGCCAGCAGGTCGAAGTCTGATACTTGCGACCCTCTCTCCTACTTTGGGCTGCAGAGCGTGGCGGCACATATCAGGGTATGGTGCATGCAGAGACGCATGGTACGCTGTGTACATACAGTTTTGCCTGATGAACAAAACCGCGCTGCCATCATGATCCTTGTCGTCGGTTATCTCCTGGTTAATCGGATAATTCAGTTCGACAAACAGAGAGCGTGTACGAAGGCTATGTACCAGCCTCCAGTCAAAAATTCCTGAAGGCCCAGAGAAGCTGGGATCCTGCTCAAAGACCTTGCAGTGACTGTGATTGTATTCCGCGAAACAACACATCTGGTACGTGCGAACGATCATCAATCTTTCACCGTCGTCTGATCGAGCCAGGAACCACCTGCAACTGCCATGCCGCTTTTCTTTGAAAGGTTCTGGGATTAGGAAGGGTAGGGACACCAGGCGGCCTACAACATCATATCAAGTTGGAGTCAAATAAAAAAGGGCTCTTGATTTAGTCAATCTTAAGAACAGCATGTTATGAGCATGAATATTTTTTCAGCAAATGTTGACAGTAATATAAGCAAGCCATCATGATATCATAGGAAATTAACATACTGCTATAACAACCGTTTGTAGTGATGACCGGAGTAGGCCAGCAATACGTCCATCCATAGCGTCGACAACGTAAATGAAGCCCTTGTGTTCAATGGCATCAGAGAACCATGCAGGATTTATGATCCTGCAATGGAAGTGCAGATTTATCCACTTACCGTAGTGACCTGTCCGATAGGTGAGACCGTGGTTGAAGAACGCAATTAGCCTGAAGTCTTTATAATTCGCAGATCTTGTGGGCACTTGGCAGATTACAACCTTGAGCAAATCAAACTTGGTATCATGTTGGCTACTGTAAGATTCCGAGTATTCTGGGCCGCGGTGCCAAAGCAGTGTAGTGCTAATCGAAGGAAGGGGGATCAATCCCCGGGTGTAGACCTCCACGAGCATCCAGCTGTCACGACCGTCAATGAGCACCATCCAAGACGTGTTCATGCCGACCCAGTACATACCGTTAATGTAGTTGAGGCTGACGGGGATCAGATCGCAGTCAAGGGGGTTGATGCTCGCCATCCTACGATCGTTATGCTGCGTGACATCCCGTTTCTGAAGATCAGGCGGCATCAGCAAGCAAGGAGCTGGCTTAAAAAGCTCCGGCCTGAGGGCTTTGAGTAAACGGTACAACCCCGACGAGCACGCAGCGAGCGGCATGGTACTGAGATTGTCCACACGTGAAACAATGAGCTTGATTACCTCTATGGGGAGTGAATTCCAGCCACTCTTTTGGTGGACGCTGCTCGGTTCTGCCATTGTTAGAGCTTGGGTTTCAGACGAGGGGGGAGGCACCTTAGCAGGGATGGAAGATTGGACAAGATTATGTGCAGACAAAGATAGAGAAGCGAATATGTGATGCGGGAAGTGGACAGGTGATGATGACTACATCACGCCACTTGACTTACGAGACACATACCAGTAGCGTAGGGTCATGTTGATGCCAGACAACTTGCTTGAGTGATCACAGTACTGGTACTCCCTACAGTGCTATTCCCTAACTTGCTTGAGTAGAGTAGTAGAGTAGGACTCTGCTCTACTACTAGCACCGGAGGAGTAGTATATTCTAATCTAAAATAGTTACAAACTTCAATGCCCGAGCATGGAACGAATACGAACCGTGCTCAAAGACCGTGTCTACGTGGTGTTTGGACATGGGCGACAACCTCAACGCCAACGGTGCTGCTCCCGTTGCACCGCATGTGTTTCTGTCCTTCCTGTTCGAAATTGTGGTAGAATTCATGTTTCTACTCTGTATCCTACTATCATGCTAGTCCACATGATTAGTTTCATCTCTGTTATAGCTGTCATGATTTATTTTGTGCTTATTCGGATTAAATCTCGTAGTAACTTGCTCATATATTCAACTGGCGCAACGTCCCCTACAGCCACTCCCGTTTCATGGACGGCCTGGTCGATGCCTCCAAGGAGCCCTTCGTCCACTGCTATGAGTGCCCGATGTCGTTTTCTGGCTCGCCGGCGGACATGGTGCATCACCTCACGGATGCGTGCAGCGGTCACTGCTGGCCCTTGGCAGAGAACATCAAGTACGAGACGCGCTACCTGTTCACCATGCCGGAGGCGCTGGAGGATCACCGCCGCCTGCTAGTCTCGGAGGAGGACGGCATCATGTTCCTCTTGATCGTGGGCACTGGCGAGGCCCGCGCAGGCCGCCGCCCCGTCTCTGTAATGTGCATCAGGGGCGACGCCGCTGACGCTGACACTAACACGAGGCCAAAGTACGGGTGCGTGGTCAGTGTTACTACCCCTCCGGGTCGCGTGGGCGGCGACACCGGCCTCATCAAACGGACTTGGACTCTCGAGAGATGGGACTATCCCGCCAATGTGGACTTGGAAAACCCATGGCATCCTTTACCCGCTGACGCGGTGCACGGGGACTCCAAGGAGGTTCACCTGGACATACGCATTATCAAGTTAAATGTTGATCATTAGTCTTCGCTCAATGTAATCCGCTGTCTAAGCATGTGGAGACTTCCATGCAAGATCTTGCTCTATTGGAGTATCGCGCATGAATAAAAGTGTATCCGTTTATGGTTTAGTCTAGAATCTTCCATGTATGAATATTTACTACAGTACTGGTGAAAGACTTATGATGAACCATTTCTTACATCTCCTCTGCCCGCTTGCTAGTCATCCTGATTTAATCCCTCCGTCTAGGTGTATAAGGACATGGTTAATATTACTTAATAGTATAACCAACTGTTGACTAAAAGAAACTACCATGTCATCTGTAGCCAACATGTATAACAATCGATACTCAAAAACTAATTCTTAAAGATCATTTCTTGCAAAGCACAATAAGTGTTATTTCTTCACAAGTTTTGGATGCATGTTGAACAATTGAACGCTTTTGTTTGCAAAAGATACCTTTTTATCTATTTCACCCGGATGTTTGTGAGCTCTAGAGATGAAATAATAACCGAAGAAACCTATCGATACCCGTTACACATGAGATGACCCCCACATCCTTTGTCAAAATAAACAACTCCCCGATCAATGCATTTCACTCTTTGGTGCAACGCACGGGCACCTTACTACTATAGATTAGTACGACCAAAAATTGAACTAACATTATATATAGTACGATAAATGCTGATGCATGTCACCTAAAATTATATCATTCAAAACTATGTTCAAATACGAATCCAACGATATAGTTTTTGTTGACATGCACTAACATTTTGTCAGTTAAATCTTTAGTCAAATTCAATGGGGGACTAATAAACCACGACCGATGTAGTACAAGTGTAGAGGGCGGTGCTGCATGGGAGTCTCACCTCTCACCCCGCTCGTGGCGCGGCAGTAAAGCCATCATATCACAAAACCCAACCACTCCCAGTAATAAGTGGCCTTGTAAAATAAACGGACAAGCAACCATCACATCCCTCCATCTTTTTTGCATTTCATCTCTCTGCATTTACTTTCTCCGGTTCATCTTGCACACTCGATCCCTAGCTACTACTCCTAGGGCCGGTTCTTTTGGCGGCTTCCCCAGCTTTTCCCACAAGACTAGTCACAGTGGAGAGTAACAATAAGGCGTCTCACTCATTTATTTGGGCTTCTAAACTACTACTCCGTCCTGGTTTATTCCTCACCATTGTAATTTGTGCTAAATTTTGACCAAAGATTTAACTGGTTTATTCCTCACCATTGTAATCCCTCCGTCTAGGTGTGTAACTCATCTTATGAAAACCAAATAATCCCAAAACACTTAGGCGCGGTGCATTAACTTCTACCTCGTTTCTTGTTTCTTGACGTATCAACCAATAAGAGATAAAAAGTGTGCATGATTTTAATGACTTGAGATATCAAACACGACATGCAGTGGTTAGTTCATTGCATGCAATACTGTTAATTAGCAAATAAACATTAACGTTTCTCGTTTTCTCCTCCTCCTTGGTCACGGTGCACAGCCTAAGATGACTTACTCACCTAGACGGATGGAGTAGTGCATGTGACATGCACTAACATTTCATTAGTTAAATTTATGATCAAAATTTGACACAGATTACAATGGGGACCAATAAACCAGGACGGAGGTAGTAGTTATGGGATTACTAATCTAGAAGCCTAAAAGAACTGGCCCTTGGTACTCCTACTAGTAGTAGTACTCAAGTTGGAATTCCAATTGCACGGCACAACTTGTTAGCAAAAAAATCGATACAGGGTGTAGGAAGCGGTTTGGGAATTTGCATGCCTTTCCAACCAGTGAGATACTCCATACAAAGTACGACAGAGAAATAACCACAGAGAAGGAAGCTAAAAGTAAACAGTCAAACGAGCATTTTTGTATTTTTTTTGCATTGAATCGTTTCACAAGCTTGACTAGTGCAGTTTTTCTATTTTTACAAAAACCGCATCGTAATGTTAAAACGTGCATTTGCACGTACATAAGTAATAGTAGTACTCCCTCCGTCTAGGTGTATAAGTCTTCCCTCCTTGGTCACGGTGCACAACCAAAGATGACTTATTGACCTGGACGGAGTGAGTAGCACAGTCTACAAGCATATATCGAGAGAGACGTGCGGTGCGATAGTATATAGTAAAGTTTGTGCTATATGCACGTACTTGCAAAATGCGTACGAATACACAAGGTTTCCAAACTTTCCCTTTTACATACTTAATTAAGGACGCTAAAAATTGCTGAACGTTCGGGATTTATCATTTGCGTCTGAAAGTGCAACTATCCCTAGGTGGTTTTGGTAATTCATAACAACATATAGCTCATTGAGCTAATGCTATTCCAAGACTATTATTTGAGGAAAGCTCAATGAATGGCATGGCATGGATGATGAAAGTGGATCCCTCAAAACCCTAATGACAAAGGATTGGATCAAGCTCAAAAGCTCAAGACTCTTCATCTTATATTTTAGTGATCCAAGATCACATTGAGTCTATAGGAAAAGCCAATACTATCAAGGAGGGATGAGGTGTTGCTTAATGAGCCTTTTGCTTCATGTCCTTAGTGATATGCTCCAAAACCCTCAACTAGTTCGCACATCCACATATGACCTAAACCCAAAGCCAAATTCGGTCACACCGATTCTTTGAATCCAGCGCCACCGAGTTCAATAGTCATAGCCACTTCCACAAACCCTAGGAAAATCGGTGCTACCGATAGGGATCTCGGTATCACCGAGATGGGATTGTAATCTCTCTGTTTCCTTTTCGTAACTTTTCGGTCTCACCGAAAGAGCGGATCGGTCCCACCGAGATTGCAATGTAAACTCTCTGTTTCCTTTTTGTAACATTTCGGTCTCACCGAAAAGAGCAAATCGGTCCCACCGAGTTTACCTGACCAACTCTTTGGTTAGCTTATTACCAAAATCGGTCCTACCGAGTTTGTGTAATCGGTCTCACCGAGATTATGTTATGCCCTAACCCTAACCGAATCGGTCCTACCGAGATGCTTGTCAGTGCCACCGAAAACCCTAACGGTCACTAGGTTTACTAAAATCAGTCTGACCGAGTTTGTTGATTCGGTCTCACCGAGATAGGTAAATTGTGTGTAACAGTTAGATTTTGTGTGGAGGCTATATATACCCCTCCACCTCCTCTTCATTCGTGGAGAGAGCCATCAGACTAAACCTACACTTCCAACTTACCATTTCTGAGAGAGAACCACCTACTCATGTGTTGAGACCAAGATATTCCATTCCTACGATATGAATCTTGATCTCTAGCCTTCCCCAAGTTGCTTTCCACTCAAATCTTCTTTCCACCAGATCCAAAACCTATGAGAGATAGTTGACTGTTGGGGAGACTATCATTTGAAGCACAAGAGCAAGGAGTTCATCATCAACACACCATTTGCTACTTCTTGGAGAGTGGTGTCTCCTGGATTGGCTAGGTGTCACTTGGGAGCCTCCGACAAGATTGTGGAGTTGAACCAAGGAGTTTGTAAGGGCAAGGAGATCGCCTACTTCGTGAAGATCTACCGCTAGTGAGGCAAGTCCTTCGTGGGCGACGGCCATGGTGGGATAGACAAGGTTGGTTCTTTGTGGACCCTTCGTGGGTGGAGCCCTCCGTGGACTCGCGCAACCGTTACCCTTCATGGGTTGAAGTCTCCATCAACGTGGATGTAGGATAGCACCACCTATCTGAACCACGCCAAAAACATCCGTGTCTCCAATTGTGTTTGAACTCTCCAAACCCTTCCCCTTTACCTTCTTGCAAGTTGCATGCTTTAATTTCCGCAGCCTATATACTCTTTGCATGCTTGCTTGATTTGTGTGATGATTGCTTGACTTGTCCTAAGTTAGCTAAAATCTGCCAAAAATAAAACTGGGAAAAGGTTAAGTTTTTATTTGGTCAAGTAGTCTAATCACCCTCCTATAGACATACTTCAAGGTCCTACAAGTGGTATCAGAGCTTTGGTCTCCATTTGCTTTGATTTCCATAGCTTTTGGTGGTCATAGCCTTGGTTTCACAACCTAGGAGAGTATGGCGTCTAGCAAGGGAAACTATCACCATAGAGGTCCTTACTTTGATGGTACTAATTTTGCTAGTTGGAAGCATAAGATGAAAATGCATATTCTTGGACATAACCCCGCCGTTTGGGCTATTTTGTGTATTGGTTTGCAAGGTGAATTCTTCGATGGGAGAGAACTTGTCACATCCCTAGTCTGGTATGACTTAGACTAGCTAGCTACTTGTGCATCATATTTAAATTTCATTTAAATTTGAAATGAGGATTGGTGGAACCCTCAGAATCATTTTTGAAAATGACCCAAATAAAAATTTCTCCAAAAGGGTCCAAGAAAATGCTCATGTTGCCCTCTGAAAATATTGGACAGAGATAAAATCAAAACAATATTTTTAGGAGCTCATGGACATTTATTTTTGCCATTTGGATTAATTCAATAAATATTTGCATTGGAGATATATTTCTATATATATGAAATATGGTCCAAAAATTGTGCCTTTTGTTGAGGAGCCCTGGAATAATACCCTTAGCCCCTATAAAAATTGGCATAAGCAAATAAAATGGTTTAGTATTTTATTAAACCAAACAAATGTCAAAAAAATAGAAAAGGGAATTAAAAAAAACAGGAAAACCTCACCTGTGCTACCTGGGGCTCTCCCCTGCGCAGCCCAGCAGCAGCAGGCCGGCCCAGCCAGGAGGTGGCCCAGCCCACCAGGCTCCCCCTCCTCTGTCGTCTTCCTTCCCGACAGGGGAACGGAGTGTGGCCGGCGCGCGCGCGCGCCACCGCGCCACGCCTCCTCCCTCCCTGCCTGCCTGTCCTCCCCTCGCCGCTCTGGATGGACCGCACGTTGCCACGCAGCCGCCCCGGTCCTTTTCCCCTCCCTCTCGCTCATCCCCTCCTCTGGCTCCCCCTCACTCCCACCGAACGCGGCCGCCGCCGCCGACAAGAACCACCACGGCCACAGCCACCCCCTCGCCCCTCGGTTGTGCCCACGAGCTCCGCGACGTCGTCCCCGACCCCCTCACCGAACCACGCCCCGCTGGAAGCCCTGCAGCGTCGACTTCGAGCTCTTCTTCAACCTTCGGCTGCCGGTGACCTCGTCTTCGATTCGCGCCGTCTAGGTCGTCCCCAGGCCCACTGAGCTGCGCTTCGACCTCCCAGTGAGCTCCTCCGTCGTTTCCCCCTAACCCCACGGCCTAGCGCTCGTTGTAGCACCACTTCCCATGATGCCCGAAGCACACCGCCGCACGAACTCGTCGCCGACGAGGCTCCGGTGGCCAATCGGCCCCGTGCATATGCCCGTTGGCTTTGTGGGAGCCTGCAGAACGCGTTGTTGCTACCCGTTGATCCTCCCGTGCACGGTGGCGCCGTTTTCATCGGCGCCCGAACTCCGGCGACCGCCAAAGTCGTCGCCGGCGACGTCTCCGGCCACCCCGAGCTCAACCATCACCACCAAGAGCTGCGGCTCATTCCCAGGAGCTCGTAGATGCTCTCCGCCTCCCGTTTGGTGGCCGTAACGTGCAAATGCACTTCCTCCGCCGCGCTCGGCCTCGCCGGCGGCTAAACGCCAGCGAGTTGACAGGGTTTGACCCCCCAGGGTCGCTGACCAGTGGGCCCGACCCCCCCCCTAACCTTTTAATTAAATTAAATTAACCCCTGTTAACCCCCCCTGCCACTGACGTGTGGGTCCCACACATCAGGTTTGACCCTGGACAGCCGCGTTGACCGCTGACGTCGTGATGACGTCATGCTGACGCAATTATATGATTTCTGGAATTAAATTTAATCAGGAAATTCCAGAAATTGCTTTAAACTTCAAAAATTCATAACAATTCAACCGTAGCTCAGATTAAAATAATTTATATATGAAAAATTATCAGAAAAATGTAATCTTTCCATCTGTACTAGTTTCATGCATGACAAACCAACTTATACATGCTGAATATGAGAAAACACATTATGGCATATTAAGAGACTTATTTTGGAGTTGCATTTGAACCTTTTGTTCAAATGGACTTCATTCAAATTGAACACTAGTTGCATTAGCTCTATCAGCATCACATCTACATGCCATGTTCATGCATCATATTGTTGCATATGATTGTGTATTGATTGCCGGCACCGTTCCTTCTCGATAGGTCCTGCTCCGGAGACGTTCCAGAGTACCTGTCTGTGAAGCAGTGCCTCCCTTGTTGTTTTACCAGGCAAGCAACCCCCCTTGTTCATTTCGATAAAACCCTACTCTCTCGCTCCTGCTCTCAGTTATTGCATTAGGACAACAACGGTTCATCTGCTACTTTGTGCTGCGGTAGTTGAACCCATTCCTCTGCATGACCTGTCATTGCCACAGTAAATAGTTGAAACCCACTAGCATGTGTAGGAGTTGATTGAAGCCACTGATGTGTTCCTACCATGCTATGCCTGCTATTGCTTAGAGTTGTGTCAGGTCTGATTCATTGGGAATGAATTGGAGGGTCACGATATGTTCTGATGCTGAGAGTGAAGTGTGTGAACACGATTTGGTAAAGGTAGTGGTGAGAGGCCATGTAGGAGTACATGGTGGGTTGTCTCACTGGAACCGCCCTTAAGCACTGAGTTCTATGTATGTTGTCCAATGACTCGATACTACCACACATTGGAATGCTTAAGTGCCCCTCTCGACTTATTAGCCAACTTGATCTCTGTCCAGGAGTCGCAACTAGTTTCTGGTGTTTGTAGGTAGTGCTATTTTTCTACCAAGTGGCACCCGGCAGGGTGGGCTTGGGACAGACTAGGCACACGTGGCACGGTGTACCGAGTGGCACCCGGTTGGTGGGCTCGGGAACCCTGCTCACATCATTTGGGGCCGTGAGCGACACCCCGGCCGGATCTCCTTGCGGATGGAACCCGAATAGGCGATAAACCTGGACTAGAGTCTTGTGTGGTTAGTCAGGTCGTGGCCGACACCCTCGCCAGGCTTCCGCTTGAAGGTTGCCGAGATACATGACGTGTACATGGCGGTAAGTGGTGAGAGCGTGTGTGAAGAAGTACACCCCTGCAGGGTTAACATGATCTATTCGAATAGCCGGGTCCGCGGTTATGGACTTCTTGGATGCTTACATGGTACATAGACAACTTGAAGTGGATACTAAAAAAATGCTCAAGACAAGTGTGAGTGCTATGGATGGCCTTCTCGTAGGGAGACGGGGATGAATCCATAGTAGTGTATTGTATGGTGATTAGTGGACTCGTGTACGTTGTTTCACCTCCACAGTTTCTGGTAGTCGTAGAACAGGATAGCCACAGAGTCAAAGCTGGCTTGCTGCAACCAAACCCCACATTACCCTCTTGGTACAAATGCATGTATGATAGGATCTGATGTAAGTCTTGCTGAGTACCTTTGTACTCATGTTGCTTTATTTATGTTTTTGCAGCGGAGACTTCGGTCTTACTAGTGTTCTCGTGGACTTCGACTAGTAGCTAGTACCTCAGCTACGATCTTGATCGGATGTTGTAGATAGTCAGGCTCTTCAGCCTTTTTCATTTGTAGATGTCTGTACCCAGACATGTAATGCTTCCGCTTGTTGCTTGTATGCTCTGTATGATGGGTTTTGTGACCCCTGTTTGCAATATATGCTATGATGGCTCTTCTGAGCCTTTATCTATATGATTGTTGAGTTATGCTGTGATGCCATGTTGTACAGCACATACTGCGTACGTGTAATGTGTATTGCTATGTGTGGGATCTGACTATCTAGTTGTTATCCTTAGTAGCCTCTCTTACCGGGAAATGTCTCCTAGTGCTTCCACTGAGCCCTGGTAGCTTGCTACTGCTCCGGAACACTTAGGCTGGCCGGCATGTGTCCTTCTTCGATCCTGTGTCTGTCCCTTCGGGGAAATGTCACGCGATGAATACCAGAGTCCTGCTAGCCCGCTACAGCCCGGTTCACCGGAGTCCTGTTAGCCCAGTGCTACAGCCTGGATTCACTCGCTGATGACCGACACGTTCGATGCTGGGTCATGGATGCCTGTCCCTGTAAGTTAGTGCCACTTTGGGTTTACGACTAGCCATGTCAGCCCGGGCTCTTTATCATATGGATGTTAGCGACATCATCATATACGTGTACCAAAATGCGCAAACGGTCCCGGGAAAGGGTAAGACGACACCCGTGGGGATACCGTGCGTGAGGCCGCAAAGTGATATGAGGTGTTACATGCTAGATCGATGTGGCATTGAGTCGGGGTCCTGACAGCTTTGGTATCAGAGCCTGACTGCCTGTAGGTTTACCAAGCCAAACTGGTCGAAGTTGAGTCTAGAATATCTTTAGTTATGTAAGGGAATTGATTGTGGGAAGGAACGTAAGGCTCTCTTTACTCCTTTACCTCATGGCCTTCTGATCTGAGTCATCCTATCTTTCCTACGGGGTTAAGGAACTAGGCTTTCTCTTCCGTCTATCAGGATCACGTGATACTACTCCGTAGTCCCATAGGATTGGTTGATCAGAGTCATACCCCAGTTTTTGAGTATTTCCGGTGTAGTCTGTTTAGTACTATCTCAGAACCTTGAGTGATGATGACGAGTATGTTACCACCCCATTTTTAGCAGGATGTCTCATTCTGAGCATTTTACTGCCGTTATGCTGCCGGAATTTTCCTAGGAATTCAAGAGATACTAATTCCTTGTCCTACATTCTATAGCCTATAGTTAATGTTGACTCCGTCCCTGGTTTCGTTTCTCAGAATGTCATCAGCTAAGCAAAGTTCCGTTGCTCGTAGCCAGAACCACGGAGATGGTAGGAATGAGGATCCTCCCGACCAGCCTTCATTGACCGAGTTCATGCTAGAGATGGAGAGGAACAAGCGTGAGTCTAACCGATTGTTGGCACGTATCGAGGAGAACACCGCACATCAGTTCAAAGGGTCTGCTACCATTCATGACTTCATTCGTTTGCACCCACCTACTTTTCATCATTCCATCGAGCCACTCGATGCAGATGACTGGCTCCGTAGCATCACTCATAAGCTGCTTTCCGCGAGCATAGCTGAAGATGACAAGGTCACCTATGCCACATACCACCTGGAAGGTCCTGCTAGTCTTTGGTGGCAGAACTATGAGGCTATGCTTCTAGCTGGCCAGATTCCTACCTGGAAGGATTTCACTGAGGCTTTTCGCGAGTGTCACATTCCCCAGGCCCTCCTTGATCGCAAGAGAGAAGAGTTCTGCAGTTTCACCCAGAGTAAGATGGCTGTTGATGCTTATAGCAGAGAGTTCGAGAACCTCGCCCGTTATGCCACAGAAGAAGTGTCCACGGACGCCAAGAAGCAGGCTAGGTTCCGGAAGGGTCTCAACCCCAAGTTGCGTCGTGATCTCCACCTGCATTATTGTGATACATTCCAAGCCCTTGTGAACAAGGCCATCAATGCAGAGACAGCTCAGCTCACTTACGAGGAGTCTCGTAAGCACACCCGTGATTTGGGATCTTCCTCTGGCTCTAGTTCCCAGAAACGCCGAATTTGGGTTCCAAACTCCGCTCTTCCTTCCGGATATGCACCGAGGTCATCTCATGTGGTGCCTCCCCCAGTTCAGTCATATGTTCCACCCAGGCCTACTGGTAGACCGCTTGTCAGTGCGGGTCCCCGTCCAACCTCAGGGACTTGCTTCACATGCGGAAAGCCAGGACACTATGCACGTGATTGCTCTCAAACTAGTTATGCTCCACCTCAGCCCGAGAAGACTGTTGGCTGTGTTAAGCCATCATGCAAGATGATCAGTGTCAAGTCAGCCCCCACTGAACGTGGACGTGTGCATCACGTCTCAGCTAAAGACGCTCATGATGATCCAGATGTCGTTCTTGGTACCCTCCTTGTCAATTGTCACCCAGCATCAGTTCTATTCGATACTGGAGCATCTCACTCCTTCATTTCTGAAGTCTATGCTCGTTTGCACGACATGTCATTTTGTGATATGCCAACTCCGCTAGTCATCCAAACTCCTGGATTCAAATGGCAAACCTCTAGTGTAAGCCATGGTAACGAAATCCTTGTTGACAGACTTGTATTCCTTGCCTCACTTGTAGCCCTCAAGTCCTCAGATATTAACATCATCTTGGGCATGGATTGGATGACAGCTCATCATGCCAAGATTGATTGTTGCACAAGATCTGTTCAACTTACACACCCATCTGGCAAGATAGTCATCGTCTCCACTAGAGTTGCAAAGCGTCAGCTCTATTCTCTCAATGCCAGCCCTCTTCCAGACCTTGAAGATATTCCGGTAGTCCGCCAGATGTCTTTCCAGAGGAACTGCCAGGTGTTCCACCTGACAGAGATGTAGAGTTCGTCATAGATCTTATCCCAGGAACAGCTCCAATCTCCCGGAGACCTTACAAGATGGCACCCTTAGAACTAGCCGAGCTTAAGAAACAACTTGATGAGTCCTTGCAAAAGGGTTTCATCCGTCCCAGCTCTTCTCCTTGGGCTTGCCCCGTCCTCTTCGTCAAGAAGAAGGATGGTACGGACCGGATGGTTGTAGATTATCGTCCCGTTAATTTGGTCACGATAAAGAACAAGTATCCGCTTCCCAGGATCAACGACCTGTTGTCACACCCTAGCTAGTCATGCATTAGAGTGTTGCATCATGTTTACTCATTCATCAGAAACTTGAAATGGGGATGACAGAACCCCCAGTCCCCTCTGAAACCAACTAGGGTTTACTAAAATAATTTTTCAATGAACCTGAAATGCCCTTCTAAAATGCCCATCATTTTTGTCTTGGTTCAGAACCTCTGCAAAAGTGGTGCACATTTTCCTAGGCCATCCTAGGGTTTTTGAATTAAATCATAACTATTTGAATTTGGGCATTTAAAATAATATAAAATATTTAAATGCTCAAATATCTCCAAACTAAAATGTTTCATGTTGGAAATAATCCAACCATGAGCCAGGAGTAGTTTGGTGATTTTTGGAATTGCCTAGGTATTTTATTTAATTCAACAAAGTTGCAGATATATTAAATAAAACAGAAAACAGAAAAGAAAGGGGAAGACTTACCTGTGCGGCCCAGCCAGCCGGCCGGCCCAGCCAGCAACCGACCCAGCCCAGCACTGTAGCTCCCCGTCGTCTTCCTCCCCACGCCCCGAAGCTGCTGCGTGCTCGCGCGCGCGCGGCCGCGCGGCCACCTCCTGCTTGCCGACGCCCTCCTGGCCGCGTGGACGACGCCCGCAGCCCGTCCCGATCCCCCCTGCTCTCTCTCACTCTCCCTGGCTCTCTCCTTCCTCTCTCTCGCTCTCTCTCTCGCTCGGCCGAACACGACCGTCGCCGCCGTTCGCCTTAGCCACTGCCTCCGACCACCCCTCGCTCCCCCGATTAGCTCAGAAGCTCCGCCTTGACTCCCTCTTCCTCCCCACCGCTCCACGAGTCCCCGGAAGCCCTGCATCGCCGCCACGTCGCCGTTCCCCTCTTCGGGCTCCGATCACCGTCGCCGACGAATTCGCCGTCTCCAGCGCGTCCCCGAGCCCGTTTCGACGCCCACTGCAACCGCGGTGAGCTACGCCACCGTTTCCCCCTTCTTCCCTACTCTCTCCCGACCCCTAGGCCCTAGCCCCACCGCGGCCGAAAGCTTCACGCCGCCGGCGATGTCGCCGTCGTGGCCACGGTCGCCGTAGCGCCCAACCGAGCTCACCATCGTGCTCCACATCTCACTAGGAGCACGTAGCACGCACCAACGCTACCCCAAACCCCCTGCAACACCCTTCCCGTGCACGACCGAACCCCGGCGGCCGCAACCGAGCTCGCCGCCGTCGACTCCGGCCACCCCGACCCCAACGGACTCCGCCAAGAGCCGCGGGTCGTCCTCAGCTTCACTCCGGTGGCCTCCGCGGTCCATTTGGTGGCCAAAACGACCAAAACCACTATCGCCGCCGCACTGATGGTCGCCGCCGGCCAGAACTCCGGCGAGCTGACGTGGCCTAGTTAATTAGCCACTAACCCACCACCTACTGACGCTGACAAGTGGGCCCCAGGGCTTAGTCAAAGCTAACCAGCCCGGGTCAACACGGGATTAGCCCCTGTGTCACTGACGTGTGGACCCCACACGTCAGGTTTGACCCGAGCCAGCCCTGTTGACCTGCTGATGTCACTGTGACGTCAGGCTGACGCAGTAAATGATATTTCTGGATTTAAATTAAATCAGGAAATTCCAGAATATTAATTAAACTTCAAAAATTCATAACTTTTATTCTGTAACTCCAAATTGGACAAATTATATATGAAAAATGATCAGAAAAATCCAATCTATCCATATGTACTATTTTCATGCATGATCAAACAAGTTAAATTGATGTTTTAATCAGAACAAGGAAAAGCACTTTAAAAGGCCATATTTGAATTTGGAATTTGAATCTTTGATTCAAATTTTCTCAAACACTTCTGGCTTTAGTTGCATTAGCCCAACACACTCATATTGCCATGTTTCATGCATGCATCATATTGTTGCACATTGTTTGGTGATGCCTGTGTATCGTTATCCTTTGCGACAGGATCTGTCCCCGAAGAGTACCGTGACTACCCTAACGAAGAACCGTATCCGTGCAACGAACCATCAGGCAAGCAACCAACCATTTGATCATATCGATACAATCCCATGTTCTCGCTCCTGCTCTCTTTTACTGCATTAAGACAACGCGATTCAAACTGCTGTGTGCTACGGTAGTTGAACCCATTTCCTCTGCATGACCTGTCATTGCCACAGTAACTAGATGAAACCCACTAGCATGTGTAGGAGTTGATTGAGCCATATGTATGTGTTGTTCCTACCTTGCTATGCCTGCTATGCTTAGAGTCGTGTCAGGTCTGGTTCATCTGGGTGATGGGCTAGAGTGAAAGGTTAATGTCGGTAATGAGAGTGGTGTGGTGAACACGATTTGGTAAAGGTATCGATGAGAGGCCATGTAGGAGTACATGGTGGGTTGTTTCATTGAAACCGACCTTAAGCACTGAGATCTGTATGTGTGATCTAAGAATCAGCTACTACCATGCATTGGGCCCGAAACCAATGGACCCTCTCGACTTCTTATTCACCCTAGTTCTCCGTCCAGGAGTTGCAAGTAGTTTCTGGTGTTTGTAGCCTACTGGAGGCCGTGGACAGCGCTGACCGTAGGGGTGGGCTGTGATGCGGTAGGTACGTGGCCGGGTGTACCGAATACCCGTTAGGTTTCTCGGGAACCCTAGTCACATCGTTCGGGGCCGTATGGGAAACTTCGGCCGGACTCCCTGCGGATGGAACCTGAATAGGCGATAAACCTGGACTGGAGGCTTAGGTGATTAGGTAGGTCGTGGCCGACACCCACGTTGGGCTTCCGCTTGAAGGTTGCCGAGTACATGTCATGTAAACGACGGTAAGTGGTGAGAGCGTGTATGAAGAAGTACCCCCTGCAGGGTTAACATGATCTATTCGAATAGCCGCGTCCGCGGTAAAGGACTACTTGGTTGCCTATACAGTTCATAGACAAGTAAATGGAAACTACTAAAAGCCTCAAGATAAGTGTGAGTGCCGAGGATGGCTCTTCCGTAGGAAGACGGAGGTGGATCCTTGGTAGTGTATTGAAGTGGTGAGTAGTGGACTCGTGTGCGCAAAACCATTTCAAGTTGGAGTATCGTAGGATAGTCTAGCCAAGAGTCAAAGCTGGCTTGCTGCAATAACTCCACCAACCCTTCTTGATACTATGCATGTATGTAGGATCTGATGTAAGTCTTGCTGAGTACCTTTGTACTCATGTTGCTATAATCTACATTTTTACAGAAGACGCTGCAACCCCTTCTGATGGGTTCTATGTAGACATTGACATCAACGAGTAGGCTAAAGACCCAGGTGGTGACCCTGAGCTTGTGGAGGACCACATAGTATAGCTAGGCTTTCCAAGCCTCTTTTATTTTACTAGTTGTCTGTACTCAGACAAGTTACTTCCGCTGTTGGCTTGTATGACTGTATGACTTGTATGTTGGGTCGCGAGACCCGTACCTTTGTGTATGTTATGTATGGCTCCCTGAGCCTTAAATAAAGTACTTGTGTCGTAGAGTCATGTTGTGATGCTTCGTTGTATTTGCACATATCGAGCATATTGTGTGTATGATTGAAATGCTTGGTATGTGTGGGATCTGACTATCTAGTTGTTTATCTTTAGTAGCCTCTCTTACCGGGAAATGTCTCCTAGTGTTACCGCTGAGCCATGGTAGCTTGCTACTGCTCTGGAACACTTAGGCTGGCCGGCATGTGTCCTTCTTCGTTCCTGTGTCTGTCCCTTCGGGGAAATGTCACGCTTTGAGTACCGGAGTCCTGTTAGCCCGCTACAGCCCGGTTTACCGGAGTCCTGCTAGCCCAGTGCTACAGCCCGGACCCAATTGCTGATGACCGACACGTTCGAAGCTGGGTCATGGATGCCTGTCCCTGTAAGTCTGTGCCGCTTTGGGTTTACGACTAGTCATGTCAGCCCGGGCTCTTTATCATATGGATGCTAGCGACACTATCATATACGTGAGCCAAAAGGCGCAAACGGTCCCGGGCAAAGGTAAGGCGACTCCCATGGGGATACCGTGCGTGAGGCCGCAAAGTGATATGAGGTGTTACCAGCTAGATCGATGTGACATCGAGTCGGGGTCCTGACAGCGTTGGCATCAGAGCCGGACTGCCTGTAGGTTCTCCAAGCCAAACTGGTCGATGTTGAGTCTAGAAATTCTTTAGTTATATGTAGGGGAATTGTTTGTGGGTTGGAACGTAAGGCTCTTTTTACTCCTTATACCTTATGACTTTCTGATCTGAGTCAGTCCATTCTTCCACCGGGGGTTAAGGAATTAGGATATGTTCTCTCTATCAGGATCACGTGTTACTAATCAGTAGTACCTTATAAGTTGATGAGTTCAAGCCTAGTTCAGTTTTACTACCACATTATGTTGCCAGAACGGTTTCAGAACTTTGATGTGATGATGTTGAGTGTGTACGAAATCCTTTGTCAAATGTCTCAATATCCTTTTTGAGCATTTACAGCTGTTATGCTGCCGAAATTTTGCTAGAAATTCTAATGCCTTTGCATTATAATTGTGCTTTCAGATGGCCACTCGCGACCTCAATCAAGTGGTTCGCCTGACTCGATGCCTAGATGTACCCGGCCATACTGCTAAGTTGGTCAGGGTAATGACTGAGGCCGGATACCGCTGGTATCCCGAGTACACGGTCGAAGAGCAATTCCGAGATTTTAATCAAAGCCAGTATCTCTGCACTGTCAGGATATTTCCATCTTATCCTGGATCCACTGAGCCTCTTCACTGCTCCTATGGACTCGGGGTTACTATCGAGATGGCTGTGCAGGATGCCGCCTACTCTATGATGACCATTATGCGAGTCAGATCTGGGTTATTTCGGGACTCTGATTTCTGGTATATGCCAGGATCACTTCCGGGAGCACAAGGGTATCTCCAGGCTATATATGCTGACTCCACTCAGGAGGATTCACGGACTCGCACCACTGCTGAGATGCTCGAGGATAAGGACCGTGAAAATCGGGCCTTAAGGCTAGAGCTCTTCAATACCCGTGCTGACCACTGGGCCACTTTGACTCGGTTCGCCCCGGCGGTGCAAGCTGGATATTCAGATATGCGCGATCTCTATCCTGTGAGATCTGCTCTGCCAGACGTGATGGTTTGGCGTGATGTAGGAGGCATCACCCCACCTCGCGGTCCCCGCAGGCCACCGTTTGTTGGTCCAAGGCCTCATCCTAGCCCCTATGGTCCACAAGCTCCGCGAGATCGTCTGTTTCCGGATGAACATGTTGAGCTTCCAGGCTATGGAGGTGACTTCTATGAGGACTACTACGGATCGGTCTGAGTTAGTGGTAGTATCCCTAGTTCGCACTAGCTGTGTCGTCTGTCGTCCCGCGTGACTCGTGGGTTATGACCTAGTTTGTACTCTTTCCGGAGTTGTAGAAAAATAATGTATAGGAGCTTGGAATGCCTCCGATGAGATGTAATCCTTTTCTCACCGTAATAGTACTTTGTTTGGTCTTGTACTAAACTTTGTATGGTGTGTATGACGATGGAATAAAGAAGCAGTTCTGTATCTACCATGTCATACGGATGATCATCTTGCATTCCGAGTTATTCCTTACATTATGTATCCTATGTCGGAATTTTATCATTCTGACTAAATCATTGTCTTGTTTACCTAGGATGGTCAACACGCGCGCCAACCCTGCTTCTCAAGAGCAGGCCGAAGGCAGTGAAGCCAGGAATGAAAATCTGCCTCATCCTCCTTCACTAGCCGAGGTGATGATGGAAGCTGAGAGAAACAAGCGGGAGACAAACCGTTTGTTGGAGCGTATTGAACAGAATACAGCACACCATCAGAGGGCTAACGTGGTGTCACTCAGTGATTTTATCAAATTGCATCCACCCACGTTCCACCACTCCGTCGAGCCTCTCGACGCTGATGACTGGCTTCGCAGTATCTCTCACAAGCTGCGTTCCGCGCTGGTAGCTGAGGCTGACAAGGTCACCTTTGCTGCATATCATCTTGAAGGCCCCGCCAGTCTATGGTGGGAGAATTATGGAGCCATGCGCCCAGCGGGCCATGTCACAACTTGGGCTGAGTTCAGCGAGGCTTTCCGTGAACATCACATCCCGGAGGGTCTCATGGACCGTAAACGTGAAGAATTTTGCAGTTTCACCCAAGGCCGACTTTCTGTGGATGCCTATAGCAGAGAGTTTGGTAATCTCGCACGATATGCAACTGAGGAAGTGTCTACTGACGCCAAGAAGCAAGCAAGGTTCCATAAGGGCCTTAGTCCTGAGCTTCGCCGTGACCTCCGTCTGCATGAGTGCACATCTTTTTCGAAACTTGTCAACAAAGCCATCAGTGCTGAAACTGGTCAGACTGACTATGACGCAACACGCAAGCATGGCCGTGATACGGGTTCCTCATCCGGTGCTGGTCCTCAGAAGCGCCGCGTGTGGGTACCCAACACCGCCCTGCCACCCAGGTTCACACCGAGGCCATCTTTCCAGGCGCCTCGCCCCGCTCAACAGTCTGCTCCAGCCAAGCCCTATGGGGGTCCATCCAATAATGCTCCTCCACGTACCAGTTCCGTGACTTGTTTCAAGTGTGGGGAATCTGGTCACTATATGCGTGAGTGTCCCCAGACCAACCCCAATCAATCTGCTAAAGCTGTTGGCCGTGGCAAGCCGACAGGGAAGGTGTTCCATGCCAAACCGGTCACCGCTTCACGTGGCCATGTCAATTGTGTCTCTGCCGAAGAAGCTCAAGAGGATCCCAACGTCGTTCTCGGTACGCTTCTTGTTAATTGCCACCCGGCATCTGTTCTTTTCGATACAGGAGCCTCTCATTCCTTTATATCTGAAAATTATGCTCGTTTGCATAACGTTGCATTCTGTGACTTGCCATCCACTATGGAAATCTCTACCCCTGGGTCTAGATGGCAGACCTCTAGAGTAAGTTATGGAAATGAGATCCAAGTCGACAAACTTGTTTTCCTTGCATCTCTGATAGCCCTTAAATCTTCGGATATTAATATCATTTTGGGTATGGACTGGATGTCAGCTCATCAAGCCAAAATTGATTGCTTCTCTAGGATTGTTCAACTCACCCATCCTTCGGGGAAGATAGTCAATGTCTTGACCCGAATAGCCAAGCGATAGTTATATTCTCTTAACGCCAGCCCTTTGCCAGATCTTGAGGACGTTCCGGTAGTCCGTGACTTCCCGGATGTCTTTCCAGAGGAATTGCCAGGTGTTCCACCTGACAGGGATGTTGAGTTCGTAATAGACCTCATTCCAGGAACCATTCCGATTGCTAGAAGACCTTACAAAATGGCACCTCTAGAACTAGCCGAGCTTAAGAAACAACTCGATGAATCCTTGAAAAGGGTTTCATCCGCCCTAGTTCATCTCCGTGGGCTTGCCCCGTCCTATTCGTTAAGAAAAAGGATGGTACGGACCGGATGGTTGTAGATTACCGACCTGTCAATTTGGTCACAATCAAGAACAAATACCCGCTTCCCAGGATCAACGATCTGTATGATCAGCTCGCTGGATCCTCAGTCTTCTCCAAGATGGATTTGAGGTTGGGCTACCATCAAATCAAAATCAGAAACGGGGACATTCCTAAAACGGCCTTTGTTACTCGTTATGGCCAATACGAGTACACCGTCATGTCCTTCGGTTTAACCAACGCTCCAGCCACCTTTTCTCGGTTAATGAACTCAATCTTCATGGAGTATTTGGATAAATTCGTCGTAGTTTATCTCGATGATATACTCATCTACTCCAAGAACGAGGAAGAACATGCCGAACATCTAAGGCTAGTGTTGAAGAAACTTCGAGAGCATCGCCTTTATGCCAAATTCTCTAAATGTGAATTCTGGTTGTCGGAAGTGACCTATCTGGGTCATGTAATATCTGGTAAAGGTATTGCTGTTAACCCTGAGCGAGTTCAAGCCGTCCTTGATTGGACTCCACCCGAATCGGTTAAGCAAGTTCGGAGTTTTCTAGGCTTAGCGAGCTATTGCCGTCGCTTTGTCGAGAACTTCTCCAAAGTTGCCAAACCTCTAACCGAACTCCTCAAGAAAGATAAGAAGTTCGAATGGACTCCACAATGTGAGCACAGCTTTCAGGAACTGAAAAGACGCCTGACCTCTGCTCCCGTACTGGTACCGCCAGACTTCTCCAAGGACTTCGTTATCTACTGCGACGCCTCGCGACAAGGACTAGGTTGCATTCTCATGCAAGATCGACACGTAATTGCTTACGCTTCACGGCAATTGCACCCACATGAGGAGAATTATCCTACTCATGATCTAGAACTTGCAGCCGTAGTCTATGCACTTAAGACCTGGCGACATTACCTCCTCGGTAATCGTTGTGAAATATTCACTGATCACCAAAGTCTGAAGTATATTTTCACCCAACCGGATTTGAATCTCAGGCAGAGACGTTGGGTTGAATTGATCACTGACTTCGACCTAGGAATAACCTATACCCCAGGGAAAGCCAACGTCATGGCTGATGCGCTAAGTCGTAAATCTTATTGTAACAACCTGATGTTACAACAAAGTCAACCGCTTCTCCATGAGGAATTTCAGAAGCTTAACCTTCACATTGTACCTCAAGGTTTTCTTTCCACCTTGGTAGCAAAACCTACTCTTACGGATCAAATCATCGCTGCCCAAAAGCGAGATAAGGGGATATCTAAAATCAAAGAGAACATTGCTAGCGGAGGTGCTAGTTGTTTTCTCCACAAATGATCATGGTGTTGTGTACTTTGAGGACCGTCTAGTGGTTCCCAAGAACCAGCATCTACGGCAGTTGATCCTTAAGGAGGCTCATGAATCTCCTCTCACCATTCATCCCGGTAGTACCAAGATGTATCAGGACCTACGCCAGAGGTTCTGGTGGACTAGGATGAAGAGAGAAATTGCTCAGTATATTGCAAATTGCGACGTCTGTCGTCGTGTAAAAGCAGAGCATCAACGGCCTGCTGGCACCCTTCAACCCTTAGCTATTCCTGAATGGAAATGGGATAAAATTGGTATGGATTTCATTACCGGTTTTCCCAGGACCAAAAGAGGGAATAATGCTATTTTCGTCGTGGTCGATCGTCTTTCCAAAGTAGCTCATTTCTTACCTGTTCGTGAGAGTATAACCGCTAGTCAGCTGGCAGACTTATACATCTCCCGAATAGTGTCTCTCCATGGTGTTCCTTTGGAAATCAATTCGGATCGAGGAAGTCTTTTCACCTCTCGATTTTGGGAAAGTTTCCAAAATGCTATGGGAACCCGTCTCTCCTTTAGCACCGCTTTCCACCCTCAGTCGAGTGGTCAAGTGGAACGCGTCAACCAAATTCTAGAAGACATGCTTCGAGCCTCTGTTATCTCGTTCGGAATGGACTGGGAGAAGTGCCTTCCATTTGCCGAATTCGCTTACAACAACAGCTATCAATCTAGCTTGAGTAAAGCCCCTTTTGAAGTTCTCTATGGACGACGATGTCGAACACCCCTTAACTGGTCAGAACCCGGGGAAAGACAATTCTTTGGCCCGGATATGATTCAGGAAGCAGAAGAACAAGTTCGTATCGTTCGTGAAAAGTTGAAAACAGCCCAATCCCGTCAAAATAGTCAATATGACCGAAAGCATAAGGCTATGACTTTCGAGGTTGACGAGAAGGCTTATCTTCGGGTCACCCCTCTGAAGGGAACCCATCGTTTCGGTATCAAAGGCAAATTGGCTCCTCGTTACATTGGACCTTTTCGCATTCTTGCCAAACGAGGAGAAGTTGCCTACCAATTGGAACTACCCCCGCACCTCTCCAGAGTTCACGATGTCTTCCACGTTTCTCAACTCAGGCGTTGCTTCTCGGATCCTATCCGTGAAGTGGACCACGAAACGCTTGATCTCCAAGATGATCTTACATATCGAGAGTACCCCATCCGTATCCTCGATCAAGCCGAACGTACCACGCGACGTCATAACATCAAGTTCCTCAAAGTTCAATGGTCGCACCATTCTGAAGATGAAGCAACTTGGGAAAGGGAGGATCGTCTTCGACTCGAGTATCCCTCCTTCTTCCCGGAGGAACCCAAATCTCGGGACGAGATTCTTTTGAGTGGGGGTGAGTTGTCACACCCTAGCTAGTCATGCATTAGAGTGTTGCATCATGTTTACTCATTCATCAGAAACTTGAAATGGGGATGACAGAACCCCCAGTCCCCTCTGAAACCAACTAGGGTTTACTAAAATAATTTTTCAATGAACCTGAAATGCCCTTCTAAAATGCCCATCATTTTTGTCTTGGTTCAGAACCTCTGCAAAAGTGGTGCACATTTTCCTAGGCCATCCTAGGGTTTTTGAATTAAATCATAACTATTTGAATTTGGGCATTTAAAATAATATAAAATATTTAAATGCTCAAATATCTCCAAACTAAAATGTTTCATGTTGGAAATAATCCAACCATGAGCCAGGAGTAGTTTGGTGATTTTTGGAATTGCCTAGGTATTTTATTTAATTCAACAAAGTTGCAGATATATTAAATAAAACAGAAAACAGAAAAGAAAGGGGAAGACTTACCTGTGCGGCCCAGCCAGCCGGCCGGCCCAACCAGCAACCGACCCAGCCCAGCACTGTAGCTCCCCGTCGTCTTCCTCCCCACGCCCCGAAGCTGCTGCGTGCTCGCGCGCGCACTGCCGCGCGGCCACCTCCTGCTTGCCGACGCCCTCCTGGCCGCGTGGACGACGCCCGCAGCCCGTCCCGATCCCCCCTGCTCTCTCTCACTCTCCCTGGCTCTCTCCTTCCTCCCTCTCGCTCTCTCTCTCGCTCGGCCGAACACGACCGTCGCCGCCGTTCGCCTTAGCCACTGCCTCCGACCACCCCTCGCTCCCCCGATTAGCTCAGAAGCTCCGCCTCGACTCCCTCTTCCTCCCCACCGCTCCACGAGTCCCCGGAAGCCCTGCATCGCCGCCACGTCGCCGTTCCCCTCTTCGGGCTCCGATCACCGTCGCCGACGAATTCGCCGTCTCCAGCGCGTCCCCGAGCCCGTTTCGACGCCCACTGCAACCGCGGTGAGCTACGCCACCGTTTCCCCCTTCTTCCCTGCTCTCTCCCGACCCCTAGGCCCTAGCCCCACCGCGGCCGAAAGCTTCACGCCGCCGGCGATGTCGCCGTCGTGGCCATGGTCGCCGTAGCGCCCAACCGAGCTCACCATCGTGCTCCACATCTCACTAGGAGCACGTAGCACGCACCAACGCTACCCCAAACCCCCTGCAACACCCTTCCCGTGCACGACCGAACCCCGGCGGCCGCAACCGAGCTCGCTGCCGTCGACTCCGGCCACCCCGACCCCAACGGACTCCGCCAAGAGCCGCGGGTCGTCCTCAGCTTCACTCCGGTGGCCTCCGTGGTCCATTTGGTGGCCAAAACGACCAAAACCACTATCGCCGCCGCACTGATGGTCGCCGCCGGCCAGAACTCCGGCGAGCTGACGTGGCCTAGTTAATTAGCCACTAACCCACCACCTACTGACGCTGACAAGTGGGCCCCAGGGCTTAGTCAAAGCTAACCAGCCCGGGTCAACACGGGATTAGCCCCTGTGTCACTGACGTGTGGACCCCACACGTCAGGTTTGACCCGAGCCAGCCCTGTTGACCTGCTGATGTCACTGTGACGTCAGGCTGACGCAGTAAATGATATTTCTGGATTTAAATTAAATCAGGAAATTCCAGAATATTAATTAAACTTCAAAAATTCATAACTTTTATTCTGTAACTCCAAATTGGACAAATTATATATGAAAAATGATCAGAAAAATCCAATCTATCCATCTGTACTATTTTCATGCATGATCAAACAAGTTAAATTGATGTTTTAATCAGAACAAGGAAAAGCACTTTAAAAGGCCATATTTGAATTTGGAATTTGAATCTTTGATTCAAATTTGCTCAAACACTTCTGGCTTTAGTTGCATTAGCCCAACACACTCATATTGCCATGTTTCATGCATGCATCATATTGTTGCACATTGTTTGGTGATGCCTGTGTATCGTTATCCTTTGCGACAGGATCTGTCCCCGAAGAGTACCGTGACTACCCTAACGAAGAACCGTATCCGTGCAACGAACCATCTGGCAAGCAACCAACCATTTGATCATATCGATACAATCCCATGTTCTCGCTCCTGCTCTCTTTTACTGCATTAAGACAACGCGATTCAAACTGCTGTGTGCTACGGTAGTTGAACCCATTTCCTCTGCATGACCTGTCATTGCCACAGTAACTAGATGAAACCCACTAGCATGTGTAGGAGTTGATTGAGCCATATGTATGTGTTGTTCCTACCTTGCTATGCCTGCTATGCTTAGAGTCGTGTCAGGTCTGGTTCATCTGGGTGATGGGCTAGAGTGAAATGTTAATGTCGGTAATGAGAGTGGTGTGGTGAACACGATTTGGTAAAGGTATCGATGAGAGGCCATGTAGGAGTACATGGTGGGTTGTTTCATTGAAGCCGACCTTAAGCACTGAGATCTGTATGTGTGATTTAAGAATTCAGCTACTACCATACATTGGGCCCTGAAATATGACCCCGCTCGACTTCTTATTCACCTTAGCTCTCTGTCCAGGAGTTGCAAGTAGTTTCTGGTGTTTGTAGCCTACTGGAGGCCGTGGACAGCGCTGACCGTAGGGGTGGGCTGTGATGCGGTAGGTACGTGGCCGGGTGTACCGAATACCCGTTAGGTATCTCGGGAACCCTGTTCACATCGTTCGGGGCCGTATGGGAAACCTCGGCCGGACTCCCTGCGGATGGAACCTGAATAGGCGATAAACCTGGACTAGAGGCTTAAGTGTTTAGGTAGGTCGTGGTCTACACCCACATCGGCTTTCGCTTGAAGTCTGCCGAGCACATGTCGTGTGCAGACGCTAAGTGGTGGAAACATGTATGAAGAAGTACACCCCTGCAGGGTTAACATGATCTATTCGAATAGCCGCGTCCGCGGTAAAGGACTACTTGGTTGCCTATACAGTTCATAGACAAGTAAATGGAAACTATTAAAAGCCTCAAGATAAGTGTGAGTGCCGAGGATGGCTCTTCTGTAGGAAGACGGAGGTGGATCCTCGGTAGTGTATTGAAGTGGTGAATAGTGGACTCGTGTGCGCAAAACTATTTCAAGTTGGAGTATCGTAGGATAGCCTAGCCAAGGGTCAAAGCTGGCTTGCTACAATAACTCCACCAACCCTTCTTGATACTAAGCATGTATGTAGGTTCTGATGTAAGTCTTGCTGAGTACCTTTGTACTCATGTTGCTATAATCTACATTTTTACAGAAGACGCTGCAACCCCTTCTGATGGGTTCTATGTAGACGTTGACATCAACGAGTAGGCTAAGGACCCAGGTGGTGACCCTGAGCTTGTGATGGACCACGTAGTATAGTTAGGCTTCCAAGCCTCTTTTATTTTGCTAGTTGTCTGTACCCAGACAAAGTACTTCCGCTGTTGGCTTGTATGACTGTATGACTTGTATGTTGGGTCGTGAGACCCGTACCTTTGTGTGTATGACATGTATGGCTCCCTGAGCCTTAAATAAAGTACTTGTGTCGTAGAGTCATGTTGTGATGCTTCGTTGTATTTGCACATATCGAGCATATTGTGTGTATGATTGAAATGCTTGGTATGTGTGGGATCTGACTATCTAGTTGTTTATCTTTAGTAGCCTCTCTTACCGGGAAATGTCTCCTAGTGTTACCGCTGAGCCATGGTAGCGTGCTACTGCTCTGGAACACTTAGGCTGGCCGGCATGTGTCCTTCTTCGTTCCTGTGTCTGTCCCTTCGGGGAAATGTCACGCTTTGAGTACCGGAGTCCTGTTAGCCCGCTACAGCCCGGTTTACCGGAGTCCTGCTAGCCCAGTGCTACAGCCCGGACCCACTTGCTGATGACCGACACGTTCGAAGCTGGGTCATGGATGCCTGTCCCTGTAAGTCTGTGCCACTTTGGGTTTACAACTAGTCATGTCAGCCTGGGCTCTTTATCATATGGATGCTAGCGACACTATCATATACGTGAGCCAAAAGGCGCAAACGGTCCCGGGCAAAGGTAAGGCGACACCCGTGGGAATACCGTGCGTGAGGCCGCAAAGTGATATGAAGTGTTACCGGCTAGATCGATGTGACATCGAGTCGGGGTCCTGACAGCGTTGAATTAAATCAGGAAATTCCAGAATATTAATTAAACTTCAAAAATTCATAACTTTTATTCTGTAACTCCAAATTGGACAAATTATATATGAAAAATGATCAGAAAAATCCAATCTATCCATCTGTACCATTTCCATGCATGATCAAACAAGTTAAGTTGATGTTTTAATCAGAACAAGAAAAGGCACTTTAAAAGGCCATATTTGAATTTGAAATTTGAATCCTTGATTCAAATTTGTTCAAACCCTTCTGGTTTTAGTTGCATTAGCCCAACACACTCATATTGCCATGTTTCATGCATGCATCATATTGTTGCATATTGTTTGGTGATGTTTGTGTATCGATGTCCTTTGCGACAGGATCTGTCCCCGAGGAGTACCGTGATTACCCTAACGAAGAACCGTATCCGTGCAACGAACCATCAGGCAAGCAACCAACCATCTGATCATATCGATACAATCCCATGTTCTCGCTCCTGCTCTCTTTTACTGCATTAAGACAACGCGATTCAAACTGCTGTGTGTTACGGTAGTTGAACCCATTTCCTCTGCATGACCTGTCATTGCCACAGTAACTAGATGAAACCCACTAGCATGTGTAGGAGTTGATTGAGCCATATGTATGTGTTGTTCCTACCTTGCTAAGCCTGCTATGCTTAGAGTCGTGTCAGGTCTGGTTCATCTGGGTGATGGGCTAGAGTGAAATGATTATGTCGGTAATGAGAGTGGTGTGGTGAACACGAATTGGTAAAGGTATCGATGAGAGGCCATGTAGGAGTACATGGTGGGTTGTTTCATTGAAGCCGACCTTAAGCATTGAGATCTGTATGTGTGATTTAAGAATCAGCTACTACCATACATTGGGCCCTGAAATATGACCCCGCTCGACTTCTATCCACCTTAGCTCTCTGTCCAGGAGTTGCAAGTAGTTTCTGGTGTTTGTAGCCTACTGGAGGCCGTGGACAGCGCTGACCGTAGGGGTGGGCTGTGATGCGGTAGGTACGTGGCCGGGTGTACCGAATACCCGTTAGGTATCTCGGGAACCCGTTCACATCGTTCGGGGCCGTATGGGAAACCTCGGCCGGACTCCCTGCGGATGGAACCTGAATAGGCGATAAACCTGGACTAGAGGCTTAAGTGTTTAGGTAGGTCGTGGTCTACACCCACATCGGCTTTCGCTTGAAGTCTGCCGAGCACATGTCGTGTGCAGACGCTAAGTGGTGGAAACATGTATGAAGAAGTACACCCCTGCAGGGTTAACATGATCTATTCGAATAGCCGCGTCCGCGGTAAAGGACTACTTGGTTGCCTATACAGTTCATAGACAAGTAAATGGAAACTATTAAAAGCCTCAAGATAAGTGTGAGTGCCGAGGATGGCTCTTCTGTAGGAAGACGGAGGTGGATCCTCGGTAGTGTATTGAAGTGGTGAATAGTGGACTCGTGTGCGCAAAACTATTTCAAGTTGGAGTATCGTAGGATAGCCTAGCCAAGGGTCAAAGCTGGCTTGCTACAATAACTCCACCAACCCTTCTTGATACTAAGCATGTATGTAGGTTCTGATGTAAGTCTTGCTGAGTACCTTTGTACTCATGTTGCTATAATCTACATTTTTACAGAAGACGCTGCAACCCCTTCTGATGGGTTCTATGTAGACGTTGACATCAACGAGTAGGCTAAGGACCCAGGTGGTGACCCTGAGCTTGTGATGGACCACGTAGTATAGTTAGGCTTCCAAGCCTCTTTTATTTTGCTAGTTGTCTGTACCCAGACAAAGTACTTCCGCTGTTGGCTTGTATGACTGTATGACTTGTATGTTGGGTCGTGAGACCCGTACCTTTGTGTGTATGACATGTATGGCTCCCTGAGCCTTAAATAAAGTACTTGTGTCGTAGAGTCATGTTGTGATGCTTCGTTGTATTTGCACATATCGAGCATATTGTGTGTATGATTGAAATGCTTGGTATGTGTGGGATCTGACTATCTAGTTGTTTATCTTTAGTAGCCTCTCTTACCGGGAAATGTCTCCTAGTGTTACCGCTGAGCCATGGTAGCTTGCTACTGCTCTGGAACACTTAGGCTGGCCGGCATGTGTCCTTCTTCGTTCCTGTGTCTGTCCTTCGGGGAAATGTCACGCTTTGAGTACCGGAGTCCTGTTAGCCCGCTACAGCCCGGTTTACCGGAGTCCTGCTAGCCCAGTGCTACAGCCCGGACCCAATTGCTGATGACCGACACGTTCGAAGCTGGGTCATGGATGCCTGTCCCTGTAAGTCTGTGCCCGCTTTGGGTTTACGACTAGTCATGTCAGCCCGGGCTCTTTATCATATGGATGCTAGCGACACTATCATATACGTGAGCCAAAAGGCGCAAACGGTCCCGGGCAAAGGTAAGGCGACTCCCGTGGGGATACCGTGCGTGAGGCCGCAAAGTGATATGAGGTGTTACCAGCTAGATCGATGTGACATCGAGTCGGGGTCCTGACACCTGTATGATCAGCTCGCTGGATCCTCAGTCTTCTCCAAGATGGATTTAAGATTAGGCTACCATCAAATTAAGATCAGAATGGGGACATTCCCAAGACAGCTTTTGTCACTCGTTATGGCCAGTACGAGTACACGGTCATGTCTTTTGGTCTAACCAACGCTCCAGCTACATTCTCCCGCTTGATGAACTCGATCTTCATGGAGTACTTAGATAAGTTCGTCGTGGTTTACCTCGATGATATTCTTATTTACTCGAAGAACGAGGAAGAGCATGCCGAACATCTTAGACTTGTTTTAGAAAAACTCAGAGAACACCGCCTTTATGCCAAGTTCTCCAAGTGTGAATTTTGGTTGCCAGAAGTGACCTACCTAGGCCACGTAATCTCTGGTAAGGGCATTGCTGTCAATCCCGAGAGAGTTCAAGCCGTTCTCGATTGGACTCCACCTGAGACCGTGAAACAAGTTAGGAGTTTCCTTGGTCTAGCCAGCTATTGTCGCCGCTTTGTTGAAAACTTCTCCAAAGTAGCCAAACCCCTCATGGAACTTCTCAAGAAAGATAAAAAGTTTGAGTGGTCCCCACAGTGTGAGTACAGTTTTCAGGAACTGAAAAGACGCCTGACTTCTGCTCCATACTTGTGCCACCGGATTTCACTAAAGACTTTATTATCTACTGCGACGCCTCACGACAGGGACTAGGTTGCATTCTTATGCAGGATCGTCATGTGATTGCCTATGCATCTTGACAGTTGCATCCACATGAGGAGAATTATCCTACACATGATCTAGAGCTTGCAGCCGTAGTCTATGCACTCAAGACCTGGCGACATTACCTCCTTGGTAAACGTTGCGAGATCTACACCGATCACCAGAGTCTCAAGTATATCTTCACCCAACCAGATTTGAACCTTAGGCAAAGACGTTGGCTGGAGTTAATCACAGATTATGATCTAGGAATTACCTACACCCCAGGCAAAGCCAATGTCATGGCTGATGCTCTAAGTCGTAAATCCTATTGCAATAATCTCATGTTGCAGCAAGGCCAACCACTTCTCCATGAGGAATTCTGTAAGCTTAACCTTCACATTGCTCCCCGCGGATTCCTTTCTACCTTGGTGGCGAAACCTACCCTTGAGGATCAGATCATCTCTGACCAGAAGTTTGATAGGGGGTTATCCGCATCAAGAGAAACATTAAGAAGGGAGTTGGTGGATGTTTCTCTATGGATGATCGTGGTGTTGTTTTCTTTGAGAATCGCTTGGTGGTTCCCAAGAATCAGCATCTGCGACAATTGATTCTTAAGGAGGCGCATGAATCCCCTCTCACGATTCATCCCGGTAGCACTAAGATGTATCAGGACCTACGCCAGAGGTTCTGGTGGACTAGGATGAAGAGAGAAATCGCTGAGTTCATTGCTAAATGTGACGTTTGTCGTCGCGTTAAGGCAGAGCATCAAAGACCTGCTGGCACCCTTCAGCCTTTACCTATTCCTGAATGGAAATGGGATAAAGTTGGTATGGACTTCATCACCGGCTTTCCCAGGACCAAGAGAGGGAATAACGCTATCTTCGTAGTCGTTGATCGTCTCTCCAAAGTGGCTCACTTCCTTCCTGTTCGAGAGAGTATCACTGCTAGTCAGCTTGCTGACTTATATATTTCTCGAATAGTGTCACTTCATGGTGTTCCACTAGAGATCAATTCAGACCGTGGCAGTCTTTTCACTTCTCATTTCTGGGAGAGTTTCCAAACTGCCATGGGAACCCATCTTTCCTTCAGTACCGCTTTCCACCCTCAGTCGAGTGGTCAGGTGGAACGGGTCAATCAAATTCTCGAAGACATGCTCAGAGCTTGCGTTATCTCATTCGGTATGGATTGGGAGAAGTGTCTTCCTTTCGCCGAGTTTGCTTATAACAATAGCTACCAATCCAGCCTCAAGAAAGCTCCTTTTGAGGTTCTCTATGGACGAAGATGTCGAACACCTTTGAACTGGTCAGAAACCGGTGAAAGACAATTCTTTGGACCGGACATGATCCAGGAGGCAGAAGAGCAAGTTCGCATCATTCGTGAGAATTTGAAAACAGCCCAATCTCGTCAAAGAGTCAGTATGATCGTCATCATAAGGATATGACTTATGAAATTGGCGACCAAGCTTACCTTCGGGTTACTCCTTTGAAGGGTACCCATCGTTTCGGTATCAAGGGCAAGTTGGCTCCTCGTTACATTGGTCCTTTTCGTATTCTCGCTAAACGAGGAGAGGTTGCCTACCAATTGGAACTACCTCCACATCTTTCTCGAGTTCATGATGTCTTCCACGTCTCTCAACTCAGGCGTTGCTTCTCGGATCCCATCCGCGGAGTGGACCATGAAACGCTTGATCTCCAAGATAACCTCACATACCGAGAGTACCCGGTTCGCATTCTTGATCAAGCAGAGCTTGTTACTCGACGTCAGAACATCAAGTTTCTCAAAGTTCAGTGGTCTCATCATTCCGAGAGAGAAGCTACTTGGGAGCGAGAAGATCGTCTTCGACTGGAGTACCCCACTTTCTTTCCGTCGACCCCTGAATCTCGAGACGAGATTCTTTCAAGTGGGGGCGAGTTGTCACATCCCTAGTCTGGTATGACTTAGACTAGCTAGCTACTTGTGCATCATATTTAAATTTCATTTAAATTTGAAATGAGGATTGGTGGAACCCTCAAAATCATTTTTGAAAATGACCCAAATAAAAATTTCTCCAAAAGGGTCCAAGAAAATGCTCATGTTGCCCTCTGAAAATATTGGACAGAGATAAAATCAAAACAATATTTTTAGGAGCTCATGGACATTTATTTTTGCCATTTGGATTAATTCAATAAATATTTGCATTGGAGATATATTTCTATATATATGAAATATGGTCCAAAAATTGTGCCTTTTGTTGAGGAGCCCTGGAATAATACCCTTAGCCCCTATAAAAATTGGCATAAGCAAATAAAATGGTTTAGTATTTATTAAACCAAACAAATGTCAAAAAAAAATAGAAAAGGGAATTAAAAAAAACAGGAAAACCTCACCTGTGCTACCTGGGGCTCTCCCCTGCGCAGCCCAGCAGCAGCAGGCCGGCCCAGCCAGGAGGTGGCCCAGCCCACCAGGCTCCCCCTCCTCTGTCGTCTTCCTTCCCGACAGGGGAACGGAGTGTGGCCGGCGCGCGCGCGCGCCACCGCGCCACGCCTCCTCCCTCCCTGCCTGCCTGTCCTCCCCTCGCCGCTCTGGATGGAACGCACGTCGCCATGCAGCCGCCCCGGTCCTTTTCCCCTCCCTCTCGCTCATCCCCTCCTCTGGCTCCCCCTCACTCCCACCGAACGCGGCCGCCGCCGCCGACGAGAACCACAACGGCCACAGCCACCCCCTCGCCCCTCGGTTGTGCCCACGAGCTCCGCGACGTTGTCCTCGACCCCCTCACCGAACCACGCCCCGCCGGAAGCCCTGCAGCGTCGACTTTGAGCTCTTCTTCAACCTTCGGCTGCCGGTGACCTCGTCTTCGATTCGCGCCGTCTAGGTCGTCCCCAGGCCCACTGAGCTGCGCTTCGACCTCCCAGTGAGCTCCTCCGTCGTTTCCCCCTAACCCCACGGCCTAGCGCTCGTTGTAGCACCACTTCCCATGATGCCCGAAGCACACCGCCGCACGAACTCGTCGCCGACGAGGCTCCGGTGGCCAATCGGCCCCGTGCATATGCCCGTTGGCTTTGTGGGAGCCTGCAGAACGCGTTGTTGCTACCCGTTGATCCTCCCGTGCACGGTGGCGCCGTTTTCATCGGCGCCCGAACTCCGGCGACCGCCAAAGTCGTCGCCGGCGACGTCTCCGGCCACCCCGAGCTCAACCATCACCACCAAGAGCTGCGGCTCGTTCCCAGGAGCTCGTAGATGCTCTCCGCCTCCCGTTTGGTGGCCGTAACGTGCAAATGCACTTCCTCCGCCGCGCTCGGCCTCGCCGGTGGCTAAACGCCGGCGAGTTGACCGGGTTTGACCCCCCAGGGTCGCTGACCAGTGGGCCCGACCCCCCCTAACCTTTTAATTAAATTAAATTAACCCCTGTTAACCCCCCCTGCCACTGACGTGTGGGTCCCACACGTCAGGTTTGACCCTGGACAGCCGCGTTGACCGCTGACGTCGTGATGACGTCATGCTGACGCAATTATATGATTTCTGGAATTAAATTTAATCAGGAAATTCCAGAAATTGCTTTAAACTTCAAAAATTCATAACAATTCAACCGTAGCTCAGATTAAAATAATTTATATATGAAAAATTATCAGAAAAATGTAATCTTTCCATCTGTACTAGTTTCATGCATGACAAACCAACTTATACATGCTGAATATGAGAAAACACATTATGGCATATTAAGAGACTTATTTTGGAGTTGCATTTGAACCTTTTGTTCAAATGGACTTCATTCGAATTGAACACTAGTTGCATTAGCTCTATCAGCATCACATCTACATGCCATGTTCATGCATCATATTGTTGCATATGATTGTGTATTGATTGCCGGCACCGTTCCTTCTCGATAGGTCCTGCTCCGGAGACGTTCCAGAGTACCTGTCTGTGAAGCAGTGCCTCCCTTGTTGTTTTACCAGGCAAGCAACCCCCCTTGTTCATTTCGATAAAACCCTACTCTCTCGCTCCTGCTCTCAGTTATTGCATTAGGACAACAACGGTTCATCTGCTACTTTGTGCTGTGGTAGTTGAACCCATTCCTCTGCATGACCTGTCATTGCCACAGTAAATAGTTGAAACCCACTAGCATGTGTAGGAGTTGATTGAAGCCACTGATGTGTTCCTACCATGCTATGCCTGCTATTGCTTAGAGTTGTGTTAGGTCTGATTCATTGGGAATGAATTGGAGGGTCACGATATGTTCTGATGCTGAGAGTGAAGTGTGTGAACACGATTTGGTAAAGGTAGCGGTGAGAGGCCATGTAGGAGTACATGGTGGGTTGTCTCACTGGAACCGTCCTTAAGCACTGAGTTCTATGTATGTTGTCCAATGACTCGATACTACCACACATTGGAATGCTTAAGTGCCCCTCTCGACTTATTAGCCAACTTGATCTCTGTCCAGGAGTCGCAACTAGTTTCTGGTGTTTGTAGGTAGTGCTATTTTTCTACCAAGTGGCACCCGGCAGGGTGGGCTTGGGACAGACTAGGCACACGTGGCACGGTGTACCGAGTGGCACCCGGTTGGTGGGCTCGGGAACCCTGCTCACATCGTTTGGGGCCGTGAGCGACACCCCGGCCGGATCTCCTTGCGGATGGAACCCGAATAGGCGATAAACCTGGACTAGAGTCTTGTGTGGTTAGTCAGGTCGTGGCCAACACCCTCGCCAGGCTTCCGCTTGAAGGTTGCCGAGATACATGACGTGTACATGGCGGTAAGTGGCGAGAGTGTGTGTGAAGAAGTACACCCCTGCAGGGTTAACATGATCTATTCGAATAGCCGGGTCCGCGGTTATGGACTTCTTGGATGCTTACATGGTACATAGACAACTTGAACTGGATACTAAAAAAATGCTCAAGACAAGTGTGAGTGCTATGGATGGCCTTCTCGTAGGGAGACGGGGATGAATCCATAGTAGTGTATTGTATGGTGATTAGTGGACTCGTGTACGTTGTTTCACCTCCAGAGTTTCTGGTAGTCGTAGAACAGGATAGCCACAGAGTCAAAGCTGGCTTGCTGCAACCAAACCCCACATTACCCTCTTGGTACAAATGCATGTATGATAGGATCTGATGTAAGTCTTGCTGAGTACCTTTGTACTCATGTTGCTTTATTTATGTTTTTGCAGCAGAGACTTCGGTCTTACTAGTGTTCTCGTGGACTTCGACTAGTAGCTAGTACCTCAGCTACGATCTTGATCGGATGTTGTAGATAGTCAGGCTCTTCAGCCTTTTTCATTTGTAGATGTCTGTACCCAGACATGTAATGCTTCCGCTTGTTGCTTGTATGCTCTGTATGATGGGTTTTGTGACCCCTGTTTGCAATATATGCTATGATGGCTCTTCTGAGCCTTTATCTATATGATTGTTGAGTTATGATGTGATGCCATGTTGTACAGCACATACTTGCATGTTATGCGTACGTGTAATGTGTATTGCTATGTGTGGGATCTGACTATCTAGTTGTTATCCTTAGTAGCCTCTCTTACCGGGAAATGTCTCCTAGTGCTTCCACTGAGCCCTGGTAGCTTGCTACTGCTCCGGAACACTTAGGCTGGCCGGCATGTGTCCTTCTTCGATCCTGTGTCTGTCCCTTCGGGGAAATGTCACGCGATGAATACCAGAGTCCTGCTAGCCCGCTACAGCCCGGTTCACCGGAGTCCTGTTAGCCCAGTGCTACAGCCTGGATTCACTCGCTGATGACCGACACGTTCGATGCTGGGTCATGGATGCCTGTCCCTGTAAGTTAGTGCCACTTTGGGTTTACGACTAGCCATGTCATCCCGGGCTCTTTATCATATGGATGTTAGCGACACCATCATATACATGTACCAAAATGCGCAAACGGTCCCGGGAAAGGGTAAGACGACACCCGTGGGGATACCGTGCGTGAGGCCGCAAAGTGATATGAGGTGTTACATGCTAGATCGATGTGGCATTGAGTCGGGGTCCTGACAGAACTGAACCGTGAAGCTAGTGCGGAAGAGTTGAAGATGCTGCAATACAACGCTCAAACTTGTGATATCCTCTTCAACGGATTGTGCCCCAAAGAATTCAACAAAATCAACCGTCTTGAGAACTCAAAGGAAATTTGGGATACTTTGATTGATATGCACGAAGGTACCGACTCCGTCAAGCAATCCAAGTTGGATGTGCTCCAAAGTCAGCTTGACAAGTTCAAAATGAAGGATGGTGAAGGTGTCGCTGAAATGTACTCTAGGCTTGCTCTTATCACAAATGAGATTGCCGGCTTAGGGGGTGAAGAAATGACCGACAAATTCACCATCAAGAAGATTCTAAGAGCATTGGATGGAAAATATGATACCGTGTGCACATTGATCCAAACGATGCCAAACTACAAAGATCTCAAGCCAACGGAAGTCATTGGAAGAATTGTTGCTCATGAGATGTCACTTAAGGATAAGGAGGAACTTCACAACAAGTCAAGTGGTGCCTACAAAGACTCAAGTGAAGCCCCCACATCATCAAGTGAGAAACAAACCTTCAACAAAGAATTGAGCTTAATGGTGAAGAACTTCAACAAATTCTACAAGAGTAGAAGCAAAGAAAGAAGCTCCAAGTCAAGATCTTACCATGACAACATATCCTCAAGTCGAGAGCGAAATTGCTACAATTGTGGGAGACCCGGACACTACTCCAATGAGTGTACGACACCCTACAAAATAAGAGAAGATTCTCCAAGAAGAAGAAGCAAAAGAGAAGAATCACCACCAAGAGAGAGGAGGAGTAGAGATGATCACTATGAACGAAGATCCTCACGGAGAAGCAAGGATTCGGAAAGGAAGGATAAGTCATCAAAGAGCTACACAAAACGAAGACATCAAGCTCATGTTGGTGAATGGGTATCCGGCTCCAACTCCGACCATCATAGAAGCTATCACTCCGACTCCGAATATACTCAAGATGAAGGTGTTTCCGGTCTAGCACTCGTGTCAACCAACTCCTACGACATATTTGAATCACCAAATGAAGGAATTGGAAGATGCCTCATGTCCAAAGGTCCTAAGGTAACACACCCCGAGTATGTTGATTTTAATGTTGATGAAGATGACTTGCTAGGTGATGATGATTTACTTGTTGACAACTCTAGTGATGAATACTATGATGAAACGTCAATTAATCATGCTGAAACTAATGACAATGATAAGGAGAAATTGAGCGTCTAACTAAAGAACTAAACACTCTTAAGTTAGCTCATGAAACTATCTCCTAAGATCATCGAGAACTTTTAAGAGCTCATGAGAAGTTACGCTTTGAAAAGCTCAATCTTGAGCAAGAGCATGAGTTCTTAAAGGCAATCAATGATGATCTCCGCAAGAAAAGTTCTTCTTACATTGCCAAGCATTTACTCTTATCTACTTACATGCCTCAAGTCAAGTCTAGTAACAAGAACAAGAAAGATTCTTTCTCTAGTAGTAACAATAATAATGTCAAATCCAATATTGTTGCCTCTAGTAGTTCTCTTGATTCCACTAATGATTCTCTTATCCAAGTTATACTTGAGCAAGAAAATAGCTTATTGAAGGGAATTATAGAGAAAGGTGTATACAAGAGTCTTGCCGGAAGTAAGCAATTCGAGGAAATTGTACACAAGCAAGGAATACACCGGAAGAATCAAGGTGTTGGTTTTGAACGAAAGTTCAATGCCAATGGAGTTGAGTGGGAAGAAGATCAATACCCCAAGACGAAGTATGTTCCTCAACAAGAGAAGTATGATCCTACTTCCTTCAAGGGAACACAAGCACAAGATGATCTTCCACCACAAGACCACAAGAACAAGGGCAAAGACAAGCTTCAAGAAGAGATTGATGCATTTGAAGAAGCACCCAAGGTCTCAGTCAAGTGGATTCCCAAGACTACGTCAAGTTCTACCTCATCAAGTACAACTACAACACGAAGGATTCCCATCAAGATGATGTGGATCCCGAAGAAGAAGAACTAGAGAGTTCTTGAGGGTGACTCCGCCAACATTCTTCACTCATATCATTAAGGCAAGAACAAGTGCAATCAACTTCCATATTTTGCATAAGTTCAAGGAGTCACAAACCCTCATGTTGGTAAGGCAAGGGACAAGGTAAACTAATGTTTTCATGGACATCATTTTGTTTGTACATCACTCTATGTCTATGGATATTCTTGTTTGTTCCTTGTGGGACTAACCCATGTAGGTAAGTTGAAAGTGCAACTCACTCCAACGGATTGCTCCGAAAGATCTACATCAACATTGAGCATCCACATCTTCAACACCTACATGAAGTCATCATCGACAAAACCCAAGGTTAGTTCATCCCTCTAAGGGGAGATCTCACATCTAGGGGGAGCTTAACTCTAAGGATTGAGTCAAAGCAACTCTAATGGTGTGAACATATCAATGCTTTATGTAAAAGTGGTAACCCCACTTGAGCTTAAACGATGAGTATGACCTATGATCAAATGTCTATCATTTGACTCCTAAGTCAATATACTCAAATATAGATGACCTAGTCATCGCCAATTGTTTGATAGATGCTAGTATTGGTTGTGCATGCTTTGTCACATATTTCATTTGTCATCTTATTGTGTGAGCATGTTGGTTGCATACTTTACTCATTCGAGGACATCCACTTGTTGTTTTGATTGTTTGGTTTCTCTTCTTTTTTCCAAGTGGATGGACAAGAATGCCTAAGAACCTTCTCTAGCTATCTATGCTTTCTCTCTCCAAACTCTATTCATGCTACATCACAAAATTTGATCAAGTCAGATTTGAACCACTCTGTGTGAGGAGCACTCGGAGTCCCCGATTCGTCATAGACTTAAACTTCCAAAACCTCTTTGTGATTCTCGGTCTGACCGATTTCTCCCTTTCGGTCCTACCGAGATCATTAAGTTGATCTATGTTTTCGATCTCGGTGCAACCGATTTGAACCGTTCGGTCTCACCGAGTTGCAATAACTGTACACAGCTTTGCATCTCGGTGCCACCGAGTTGTTCCACTCGGTCACACCGACAGGGTCGGGCTATATATAGTCACGGGCAAAAATTTGGAAATTTCTCCGAACCCCTTCGCCCGCGCAATAGCTCGCTCTGCCTCCGTGGTCTCCGGATCGTCTCCTCGCCGCCAGCCGCCTCCAGTCACTGGTCTCCATCACCGTCAACGGGATTCAACCCCGCCGTTGCCGCCGTAGCGAGTCTCCGCCAAACTAGGGTATGGACTCGATCATTGTGCTTTTCCCCATCTGATTTCTAGCACATTGTATTCCTATTGATTCTAGCCATGATTGAAACACTCCTGTCCAATCAATACAATCCATAGAATAGTTTTGATTCGAAAATTTAGGGTTAGGTTTCCGCCGAAACCATCTCGGACCCACTGAGTTGAAAAACTCGGTCCCACCGATTTGGCTTATGGCATTGCACTAGTGAGACTCGGTCTGACCGAGAATTACTAATCGGTGAGACCGATTTTAGGATTCTGTGAAACCCTAGCTGTCTCGGTGCCACCGAACTATGACTCAGTCCAACCGAGTTCATCAGTTTAGGTTCCAAAACAGCTTCGGTATCACCGAGTTTGAAATCGGTAGATCCGAAATGCTTTCTGTGGAAAACTAAAACTGAATTTTCAAGTCAATCTTTTTGCAAAATCTCTGCATTTTGTGATGCTCATCTACTCTACCTCATCTATAAACTCTTCACAGGGTCAGCAGTCACAGTTTGCATCATGTCTGATCAGAGTGACAGCCAGAACAGGCCAGAAGAGCAAGTGCAGATGAGTGAGGGCACTAGTCCCTCCAGCTCTTCAGATGAGGGCAGCAGGAGTACCCCAAGTAATTTGCCAAAAGCTGCAACTAGGCAAAGGAAGAAGAGAACCTCAGATTCTGAGGATGAAGATTACATAGCAGAAGAGGAAGAAGCTACTTCCAAGAAAGTAGTGCTCAAGAAGGAATATGGCTCAGCTCAGAGCACCAAGCCAGGCTTGAAAGTCAAAAGGCCAGCAGGCAGGCAGCCTATGCCAAAGGCCAGAGCTTCAACTCAAATTCCTGAGAAGCCTGCACCCAAAGAGCCAGTAGCTGCTGAAGGGAAAAAGAGGAAAGAGAGGGTCAAGAAGACCACAGTCAGAGTCATTGGGAGACCTTCCATGATGGAAGAAGAGGAAGAGGTTGCTGCACCAGCACCAAAGGCACCTAAGCTTATGGGTGATGCAATCAGATCTGGGGCTGCCACATCCAAGCCCAAGGAAGCACCCAAAGCTGCCTCCAAGGCCAAGTCAGCACCAAAGAGGAATACCAGGAGTATTCCAGCTGCTGAGAAAAACAAGGCTCCTATGCCTGAGGCTGCTGAGGAGGAAGATGAAGAAGGACAAGTTCTGAGGAAACTTAAGCCCAAGATACCAGACCACAACGATGCTCATCCTGTGGCTGAAGATATGAAGATCAGAAGAGATCATGGTCTAAGGCTATGGAGGATGTCAGATCCATATGCCACGAGGAGAAGAACTGCTGTGGATTACAGGTTCCACACCAAGGAGCAGCAGGATTTCTATGAGACCGTTCTGCTTGACAAGAAGCCAATTGTCTGTGACATGAGGTGGGTCGACTGGACCTACATCAAGGAGAATGAAGAGCACTATCCTGGAGTGCAAGACAGCTTTGTTGCTGTTGGAGTAGCAGATTTTGTTGGGCAAAAGCTCACAAACTGGAGCGATGAACTCATCATGCAATTCTACTCCACAGCACACTTTTATCCGGATGGAAGGATAGTGTGGATGTCAGAAGGTACGAGGTACCAATCTACTGTTGAGGAGTGGGCAAAGTTGATAAATGCCCCAGAGGAACATGAAGATGACCTAGATGTCTATGCAAAGAAGAAGATGGATCATAACACCATGGCACACATGTACAAGGAAATTCCAGATGATGCCCTAGAGACTCACAAGTTTGGGTCAGTCCACTTTCTTTTGTCAGGGCTGCCAACCATCAACTGGATTTTGAGGCAAACCCTTTTGCCTAAGTCTGGAGATCATAATATGATCAGAGGGCATGCTATCAACATGTTGCATTTGTTTGATGTGCCACAAAAATTCAAAGTCATGAGCCTAATGGTTGAAACCATCAAGAGAACTGCAGCAGACCAGAAGAGGAGCTGTGGATATGCCCCTCAGATCCAAGAATTGATAAACTCAAAGATGGGCAACGGCAAATTTCTGTTGGATAAGGAACATTTTCCACTTTATCCAGACTTTGAGGACAACAAGGTTGTCATGAATGAAAATGATCCTTCATCTGTTCAAGCACAAGAAAGGAAGGAGAAGGCAAGGAAGGAGAAAGCTGCCAGGATGCCAACTCAAGAGGAGGCATCTGAGTATCTATTGAAGAACAAGCAAGAACAGCTTGGTTACTTGATTGCATCTACACTGAGGATTGAGAAAGGACTGGCCACCCTCACTCAAAATCAGGAGAGCTTAGAGAGGATCATGGAACAAAAGTTCTATGACTTGGATGTAAAAGTAACAGAGATTCAGTCTGCAGTAGAGCAACTTCAAGATGACATGCAGGAAAGGAAGGGCAAAACAACTACTGATGCATTTGCCAGAGTGCCACGAGCTCAAAGGTCAGCCGCAGTGCCAACTTCAGACACCAGAGCCACCGCCTCAGCTCTAGCTACAGCACCAGCCCAACCAGCTCTAGCATCTACTTCAGCTCCAGCTCCATCCACTTCAACAGAAGCCTTCATCCTTGGAGTGATCCAGACTCCACCACCACCAGAAGATCAAGCCTGAGAGTCGATCTAGCACTATGCATTTTCTAGGAACTTTTTGGTAACTTGTTGCCAAAGGGGGAGAAAAATGTATAGATCATAGGCTTCGAGAGAGAGAGAGAGTGTTGCTTTTGTTCTCTCTTGATTTGGTGGTTTTTAAACTTGTTTGCTTTTGAGTGCTTGAGATACTATGATATGTTTGTGAGACATTGATGATCATGTGTTTGATCATAAGCTACACTTATGCATGTTTGATGATATTATCTTATCTATCCTATGTGATCATTCACTTTGCTTGGTGATGAGTGCATGTATTCATTGTTATTATTTTGAGCGCTCCAACAAGATGTATGTGACATGGAAGAGTAACCCATGAGCCTAATCTCTTGTGCATTTGCAGTCCAAAGCAAATTTTAATATATGCACAAATTTAGGGGGAGCTCTTGCTTATCACATACTTCTCAAAGCGACGATGTTCTTAATCTTATTATCATTTATCGAAGCTTTGATCTATATGTTGTCATCAATTACCAAAAAGGGGGAGATTGAAAGTGCAACTATCCCTAGGTGGTTTTGGTAATTCATAACAACATATAGCTCATTGAGCTAATGCTATTCCAAGACTACTATTTCAGGAAAGCTCAATGAATGGCATGGCATGGATGATGAAAGTGGATCCCTCAAAATGCTAATGACAAAGGATTGGCTCAAGCTCAAAAGCTCAAGACTCTTCATCTTATATTTTAGTGATCCAAGATCACATTGAGTCTATAGGAAAAGCCAATACTATCAAGGAGGGATGAGGTGTTGCTTAATGAGCCTTTTGCTTCATGTGCTTAGTGATATGCTCCAAAACCCTCAACTACTTTCCCACATCCACATATGACCTAAACCCAAAGCCAAATTCGGTCACACCGATTCTTTCAATCCAGCGCCACCGAATTCAATAGTCATAGCCACTGCCACAAACCCTAGGCAAATCGGTTCTACCGATAGGGATCTCGGTCTCACCGAGATGGGATTGTAATCTCTCTGTTTCCTTTTCGTAACTTTTCGGTCTCACCAAAAGAGCGGATCGGTCCCACCGAGATTGCAATGTAAACTCTCTGTTTCCTTTTTGTAACATTTCGGTCTCACCGAAAAGAGCAAATCGGTCCCACCGAGTTTACCTGACCAACTCTCTGGTTAGCTTATTACCAAAATCGGTCCTACCGAGTTTGTGTAATCGGTCTCACCGAGATTACGTTATGCCCTAACCCTAACCATATCGGTCCTACCAAGATGCATGTCAGTCCCACCGAAAACCCTAACGGTCACTAGGTTTACTAAAATCGGTCTGACCGAGTTTGTTGATTCGGTCTCACCGAGATTGGTAAATTGTGTGTAACGGTTAGATTTTGTGTGGAGGCTATATATACCCCTCCACCTCCTCTTCATTCGTGGAGAGAGCCATCAGACTAAACCTACACTTCCAACTTGCCATTTCTGAGAGAGAACCACCTACTCATGTGTTGAGGCCAAGATATTCCATTCCTACCATATGAATCTTGATCTCTAGCCTTCCCCAAGTTGCTTTCCACTCAAATCTTCTTTCCACCAGATCCAAAACCTATGAGAGAGAGTTGAGTGTTGGGGAGACTATCATTTGAAGCACAAGAGCAAGGAGTTCATCATCAACACACCATTTGTTACTTCTTGGAGAGTGGTGTCTCCTAGATTGGCTAGGTGTCACTTGGGAGCCTCCGACAAGATTGTGGAGTTGAACCAAGGAGTTTGTAAGGGCAAGGAGATCGCCTACTTCGTGAAGATCTACCGCTAGTGAGGCAAGTCCTTTGTGGGCGACGGCCATGGTGGGATAGACAAGGTTGCTTCTTCGTGGACCCTTCGTGGGTGGAGCCCTCCGTGGACTCGCGCAAATGTTACCCTTCATGGGTTGAACTCTCCATCAACGTGGATGTAGGATAGCACCACCTATCTGAACCACGCCAAAAACATCCGTGTCTCCAATTGTGTTTGAATTCTCCAAACCCTTCCCCTTTACCTTCTTGCAAGTTGCATGCTTTAATTTCCGCTGCCTATATACTCTTTGCATGCTTTCTTGATTTGTGTGATGATTGCTTGACTTGTCCTAAGTTAGCTAAAATCTGCCAAACTATAAAACTGGGAAAAGGTTAAGTTTTTATTTGGTCAAGTAGTCTAATCACCCCCCCCCTCTAGACATACTTCAAGGTCCTACAGCGTCCCAAAACTAATGAGATCGCCTTACGAAACAAAAATTATACTCCTCATAAAAGCCACGGCGATCGCAGGAGCGCTTGCGACGCGCCACGACTGCCCTGGTGCGCGGCCATTTCCCAGCGCGACCACATAACGCCTCTTCCTCAGCCTCACAACTCACGAGGTGCTGATTGGCGGCTTGCCGGCGGGCGAGCGTGATCTCACCGGTGTGGTGATCCGGCGCCAACAAGTACTCCTCCTTGCTGGAAGCGTGCACCCGGTCCACATACCGCAAAGCGTAGATGAGGCGCTTGGGCCCGACTGCACTCAGGGCGTTGGCACGGGCGTCCTCCACCACCCTCATGGCCCTCGCACGAGCCTTCTGCCAAAGAGCCAATTGCCTGACTCTCTCGGACGCGACATAGGCCTCCCAGGCAGCTTGTTCCGTGGTGCGCTTCTCTTCCTCGGCCTTCTTCTCTGCCTCTATTTTGGCGCGCTCTGCTGGAGGCAAAGCCTCCCACAAGGGAACATCCATTTCTTTCCAAAGCTCCTCAAGGCTGGGGGCTCGGCGGGCGGCGCGGCGTTCACCTCGTAGCGGGAAGCCGACGCATCCTCCGGCGCGCGTGCTGGCGAGATTGGGAACACCGACGCGTCCACCTCGACGCGCCGCGGCGAGGAGCGGAACACCGACGCATCCTCCTCGACTAGTGGCGGTGAGGAATGGAATGGCGACGCATCGCGTCACGGCGAGGAGCGGAACACCGACGCGTCCTCCTCGACTAGTGGCGGCGAGGAACGGAACGGCGACGCGTCGCGTCGCGGCGAGGAGCGGAACACCGACGCGTCCTCCTCGACTAGTGGCGGCGAGGAACGGAACGACGACGCATCGCGTAGCGGCAAGGAGCGGAACACCGACGCGTCCTCCTCGACTAGTGGTGGTGAGGAACAGAACAGCGACGCGTGACCGTCTGCGCGGTGCAGTGAGGGGCTCCTAGGGCTTGGGAGGGGTGATGCCATGGTGGTCAAGGTGAGAGGGAGGGGGAGGAGATAGCGATGAACGTGAACATGAGGGTAAGGAGATAGCAATGTCGTGGGAGGCGCAGTATTTATAGTGAGCAATGGCACACCTACGTAAGATATGGACTGAGCTGCACTGACTTAACTGCAGGTCCAGTTGCGTCACTAACATGTGGGCCAGACCCCTGTTGGGCCCATATGTCAGTGACCCAATGCACCTACAGTTAAGTAACAGCTACGTGGGCATATTTGTTGGAGTAAATTACGGGGGAGCGAAGTGGTGGAAATATTGCTGGTCACAACGGATTGAACGAGCGTGGGGGGAGGAGAGTCATGCATGCAGATTTTTTCACATGGGGTGGAGTGGTGGGACCGCCGAAGGGAGAAGGAGAGTTTGGCAGGCATATTGTTCCCGCACATGGAGAGGAAAAGATTTGGAGACAAACGGGCTTCCTGCAGGTATGGGGAACAGTGCATAATAAGTCATCTTGCATGACGGGCTAGGTATAGTCTCAAGTCATTAAAACCATACACGCCCCACACATGTTCATATTTCAAGGTGCACTAAATTATTGAATGCGATGATTAAGGCTGGCCATAATGGTGGTATCTTAGCTGGTATCATGCACACGGGAATAGCAAACATGCTGATGTGGCAAAGAATTAAAGAAGAGAGGGGGGTTAGAGTAACTAGTGTTCATGCATGCATTGGTAAACACATTTTTTTGTGAAGAACGACAGCACTAGTTGAGTACTTTTGCAGACTTCAAAAACTATTCCACCGCCTCTACTATCTTGCTAAGAGTAGGTGAAATTTTTGAATCGAACCCTTTAAACTAGAAGGGAGGTAGTGGTACTCTAATAGCTAACCTTGTTGTGATGACAAGATAGGACATGGCACGCACCTGGATGGAGGAACTAGTCTGCATTGTGCATTTAAGTTTTGTCTGAAGTCAATGTACCTCTACTTTCACCAGACTTATAGAAAAATGTGTCAACATTCACAATGTCAAATCAATATTTTTACACTCATTATAAAACGTAGTTCTTATACTCATTATAATCAGTATTGTAGATATTGATATTTTTAGTATAAATTTGGTCGTGGGATTTCATTGATGCATGTCAAAGCATGGAGGAAGCGGAGCTTAGGGCTTGCATTGCCGGTCTCTACATAGGTATTTCTCTTCATAATCCTGTAATTTTAGAGACTGATTGCGCTTTTGTGGTAGCGTCTCTTGCTTCGGCGGACTATGACAGGTCTGCTATGCATGACCTGAAGATGAAAGCGTTGAGCATCTCGAAGTTGATCAACAATCTTCAATTCTCAAAGATTAGCCGTTCGGCTAATAAGGTGGCACACTTAATCGCTAAGTATACCTTTGACAATAGATTAGATGGTATTCTTGTAAATAACGTACCGCCCTGTGTGGTGAATATTATATCGAATGAGTGTACTGGTGTGGCTGGTTAATAATATAAGGTGGTGTTAAAAAAAGTATAAATTTGGTCAAACACTTTGCAAATGGTTGACGAGACATCCACCGAACCTTTTTGTGTGTGTCAAAACAATCCTCGAATATTACTCAACTTTTTTTTCCTGTGAAAGTTCTTGACACTGCAATATTTCCATATATTTGATTTAGCTCCAGTTCATGTTTATTTGGATTTGGACGTTTTAGGTGCGCCCTAGTTTTTTTAATACTGATTTTGTGTGTGTGACTGAGAGAGAACGTGTGTATGTGTCCATATGTGTGTTGTGGCGGAAGGGCAATGTGGGGACGGTGTGCATGTGATACAGACATAGAGAGGTGTGAATGTGCAAATGATCATGCATTAGTGAGACATAGACAGATGCCGATACGTTGTGTATACATGAGAGAACGGTATTCTAGTTTACTTATGTGTGTGTGTGTGTGAGAGAGAGAGAGAGAGGGAGAGAGACAAAGAGAGGAGCATCCGTAACACAACAACCATCTCTCTCAATTCGTCCGTCCCTCGCACGGTCGCATGCAACACATGCATCAACGCGCACATTTTGACACCCTCACCCGGCCCCTGCCCACCTCAAGGCCCGCACAATCTCTTCGTGAATACCCATTTATCTCCTTAGGTTTGTTTTCTCTCAATATATGACACACACACACACACAGAGAGAGAGAGAGAGAGAGAGAGAGACACACACACGCAGCACAACACACACACACACACTCCCCCGAGCACACAATTCATCCCCATCCAAGGTTATACGGCGACCACTCTCGCTTGTGCTTCTTTGCACCCCAACATGCACAACACCTCAATCTTCAAAGAGGGCATCGAGCAGATCGAAGACGGCGACCACACTGTGCTAGATAATGCGGGGTCATTTGGAAGCAGGGTGATGTGATGACGGCTGACTGACTCCTCCCCCACCCTCTCTCTCTCTTGCACAAAATTACCAATCCCTCTCTCCCTCGCACAAAATTGTCAATCCCTCAAACCACGAGATCCTTCCCCTCTCGTCCATGTTTTTCCAGCACTCTCATCAAACATGTTACCTCTTCTCCTTCCATGTATACAGAATCCAGATGCACATGCATCTCATGTATATTACATGTATCCATCTTTCTCACAGACCTAACTTCTTCCTCTCTCTTTCTCTCTCTATCTCTCTCTCTTTGTCTCGTTAGGTTTGTCTCCTACTCTCTCGTCCACATACATACAATCTTTCCCGCCCTATCTGCTCCATCTTCAAAAGTTATCTCTGCACGTTTCATTCACACATTGGGATATGTCAAAATTTTGCTTCAATAATGGTTGATGTAGAGTTATGGTTGTTTTTGTTGCATCCTACAAAGTAATAACTATGAAATGCATTTAGATTCTCATTTGACTGGGATAATGTGAGTTTGAGCATGTTGTGAAGTACTATAGACCTTGTATACATCTTGGGATTCGACAATGATTGTAACTATTGAATTGTATAGACCATTATATTCGAAGTCAATAGCCTAATATATTTATTTCACAATTTCAACAAATGATTAGTTCACTACAAACTAAGAAAACAAATGTGTACTCCCTCCGTTTTTATTTAAGTCTGCGTATTAGCATTGGTCAAAGTCAAGTTTTGTAAACTTTCAGAAAGCTTATAACAAAAAATATTCACATATACAATAACAAATAAATACCAGTAGATTCATTATTGAATGTACTTTCACATCATACATATTTGTTATGGTAAATGTTTATATTTTTCTATAAACTTGGTCAAACTTTAGGAAGTTTGACTTCGGTCAAACCTAATATGCAGAGTTTACTACTACTACTCGCTAGTTGCTTAGCAGAGTCACTCAACACACCGCACGGGGAGTCCAGTGTCACAAAATTTTGAGGTCGGCGAGAAAATCTTCCGCGACCCTGATTCGAGCAGTGGGAAGTTACCATCATAGCCTTCGGAACAGGCCTGCGGATGACGCTTGGTAGGGGGCTGTTTTCGTAACTTCAGGTTCACCCTACCCAGCCAACCCCACCCCAGCACCTAGAGTAGTACACCTGAATACTCCCCATTTTCTATCCCCACCGCAAAATAGACTTCTCCACGGCACCGTAGCCTTCGTGCTCCTCCCCTTTACATCGGCGCACTCGTCCACCGCAGCGCATCTGCCTCATCGACGACCTCGTATGCCGCACTGGAGCCGGTCCACTATCATCGTCGTACACGGAGCCTCTTCCCCGGTGTCAGTGTCAAAACCGGCGGATCTCGGGTAGGGGGTCCTGATCTGTGCGTCTAGGCGGATGGTAACAGGAGGCAAGGGACACGATGTTTTTACCCAGGTTCGGGCCCTCTCGATAGAGGTAAAACCCTACTCCTGCTTGATTAATATTGATGATATGGGTAGTACAAGAGTTGATCTACCACGAGATCAGAGAGGCTAAACCCTAGAAGCTAGCCTATGGTATGATTGTTGTTCTGTCCTATGGGCTAAGCCCTCCGGTTTATATAGACACCGGAAGGGGCTAGTGTTACACAGAGTCGGTTACAAGGAAGGAGACCTACATATCTGTATTGCCAAGCTTGCCTTCCACACTAAGGAGAGTCCCATACGGACACGAGGCAAAGTCTTCAATCTTGTATCTTCATAGTCCAACAGTCCGGCAAAAGGTTATAGTCCGGCTGTCCGGATACCCCCTAATCCAGGACTCCCTCAGTAGCCCCTGAACCAGGCTTCAATGACAATGAGTCCGGCGCGCAGATTGTCTTCGGCATTGCAAGGCGGGTTCCTCCTCCAAATACTTCATAGAAGATCTTGAACACGAGGATCGTGTCCGGCTCTGCAAAACAAATTTCCACATACCTCCGTAGAGAGAATAGTATTTCCACAAATCTAATCTGCTGACGTATTCCGTAATGTGACATCACACCACAGCCAAGCCTTTATTCAAATCGTTTTTACAGCCAACCTCAGTGTGTTTTGCGAGGTGGTTTCCTTGGCATGTCTCATCGAATCAGAGATCGTGTCCCCTTATTGCGGGATTCTCATCAATACGGACGTGGGTAACCCAACCGCGCCATTGATTACGGCGCTTGGGGGATAAGCAAGTTTTACCAGGCTGGTGAGGGCACATAGTTTTGTCCGCCCATATAAAGGGATAAGGATTCACCTTTTTCTACCCACGCCTTCTTCCTCCTTGCTCATCCATTCTTGCGCACTCGAGCTCCAGCGCCCAAGTCCACATCTTCCTTCTCAACCTTCTCCAGCCATGTCCGGAGCGGGAGGCAAGTGGATGGTCTCCTCAGTCACGGAGGGACATATCAAGAAGCTGAGGGGAGCCGGATATCTGTCCGAAGATATCGCACACCGGCTGCCAGCTGCAGGGCAGATCGTCCCCACCCCGGAACCTTACGTAAGGGTGGTTTTCCTTACCCACTTCATACGTGGACTGGGGTTTCCCCTCCATCCATTCGTTCGCGGCCTTATGTTCTACTATGGGCTGGACTTTCATGATCTGGCCCAAAATCTTATCCTCAACATCTCGGCGTTTATCGTCGTGTGTCAGGCCTTCCTCCGTATCAAGCCGCATTTCGGCCTATGGCTGAAAACCTTCAATGTAAAACCAAAGGTGGTGAGCGGTCAGCAGGCGGAGTGCGGAGGTGCCATGGTGGGCAAGATGCCCAACGTCACATGGCCTGAGGGCTCCAATATGGAGACCATAAAGGGGTGGCAATTGGGGTGGTTCTATACATCACCGAGCCACGTGACACCCAGTGGGTTGCAGCCCTCGAATTCCGATCCGGAATCCCCACGCGGCTCACCTCCTGGAAAGAGAAGGGCCTGCTCTGGGGTAGTGCATGAGAGCTGACCGGACTCCAAACCTGTATCCAAAACATGGTGAACAAGAAGCTCAAGCTTGTCAACATAGTCCAGGTCATGCTCATCCGCCGGATCCTCCCGTGTCAACAACGGGCATTCAACTTATGGGAGTTCGACCCGGCACAGCACCGAACTCTAAGCGAGCTCTTCGACACAACACACGAGGATGCTTGGAAGGTGCTGTGTAAGGGCACCAAGGTCCCCCCTCCCCTTACCGAGGATCACGGATTCAGCGCGAAGCGCCAAGTCAGCGCGGTAAGCTATTTTATCTCCTATAGATTGTTCATATAGTTTAACTATGTGCGGGACCTAAGCTTCCATGCCTTTGATAGGAATGGGTGGAGACATCGGGGCGGATTGACTGCCCGGCTCCTCTGCCCGAAGGCCCCGCCGACGCTCTCCTATCGGAGATGCTGACTTCGGCCCCTTATGAGGTGCCGGAGAAGAATATCAAGAAGAAGGCCACGGGAACCCGAAAGAGTTCCCGGTGCCAGGTGTTATCGGACTCATCGTCCGATTATTCCGAGACGCACTCCTCCCGTGGAAACGAGGAGGAGGCAGATAAAGGTTCTTCCCTCCAGCAGGGGAAGATAGGAAGAGGAAGGCCATCCCAACTGGGGAGGCCGGAGGGTCCAAGAAGGGAAGGACTCTCCCTCCGGACTACTCCGCCAACGCCGTCGACAGCGAAGACGAGTGGCAACCCAGGGCCAAGGCCCTGGCGAGATCGTAATTATTCGGATACCCGAGTAACTCATGGCACCGTTTAATTGTACAGCTTCTCTTAACGCCGGACGCGGTTATGCAGTCCGTCCCGGGCCCGTATCGACGTATTCTCGTCGAGCGGTTCTTTGGAGCCGTCGGCCATGAGCAGTGGAGGATCACTTCCGACCGCCTCCACCCCTCGCCCTGCCGACAATGCCGAGGTGTTGTCTCAAAGGGCACCAAGCCGAGGGGAGGTAGTCCTGGAGGCGCCACAAGGCGACCTTCCGGACTACAGGCGCAAAGGGAGCAAGGCTCCCACGGGCTCCAAGCTCGGCCCTAGGCCGAATACCGCACCGGAACCTCCAGTGGTCCGGACTCCGGCAGGCGGCCCCCCGCTAAGAAGGGCAAGCCTACCGTGCCAGTGACCTTTGTCCAACCGGAGGCACCAGATAATTTGCTGGAGGTGCTTAACGGTGCCTCCATTGACGAGGAGCACCGCACTATTATGAGTGAGGTGATCTAGAAGGTTCAGTCCGCAAAGAGCGGACTGACTGAAGCCTGTGCCAGCCTTCTAACAGGCTTTGAGGTATGTGTTTAAAATATATGAAAATATTACCGCATAGACAGTAGCCCCTGATGCTTTGTTTGGCGTTCATAAAGAAAAGCCGAATAGAGGATCAAAATAACATTCATAGGAGTTTAATAACAGGATGTCGATATGCGTGTGCAGGCTTCGCTACCGACCTCTGCCGCACTGACTGTGGAGGTCGATTCGCTGAAGCAGAACCTCGAGCGGTCCGAGAAAGAGCTCGGCCTTGCCAGGAAGCAGCTCGAGGAGAATCAAGGCAAGTAATGCCTTGTCTTTATGTGTATATAAAAAAGATGCAGTTGCAAAAGATGATAGGATCATTATTAATGCGCCAGGGGCCACACACTACAAGAAATATGTCAACTTGTGACCACCACTATTGGTCACTGAAAGGTCACAAATTTCCATTTACGACCTTTTTGTGACCAAAAACAGAAGGTCAAAAGCTGGCCGTCGTAAACTGACTATAGCGACCTTCTCTGTGAGAAGGTCGTGGACATTTACGACCAAAATATTCCTACTATGGCGTTTTGGTCACTAGCAACCTCCCCAGGCCACGTAGGCATCCAGCATGGCAATCTGATGTGGCACAAGATTCAGCCTGGTCCAATTCAGTTTTCTACATGGGCCTAGCCCAACAATTCGGCCTTTTTAACGTATTTTTTTCTTGTTAATTTTCACTAGCTACATGGGCTTGGGCCATTAATTCGGCCTTTTTTTCTAAGATGCAGCCTTTTACAATCTACTAATTTTTTATTTTCGTCCTTTTTTTGCCACTGCTCCCACCAATTAGATTTGTCCCACTTGTCATGCTTATCACAAAATTGATCCCACACATCAAAAATTTCAAAATCTGTCAAACAACCATTATAACTTGGACCCCCTTGTCAGGTTTCCATTTGACGGGTATTCAAATCACATACACAATCATTATTTCAAACAATCCAAATAGCAAATGAAATTCGTCCAAAACAACACGGCACTAGTCTATTACAAACGCCACAGTATACTACAGCCCAGATAAGCCTACTACTGCCTACATTTACAACACATAATATGCTAGTCTTTGTTGATATGCTTCACAACTTCGAACTTGGATTCGCACTTCACCTGTGCAAAAAACAAGAATGAACATATAAGATGACTTTGATTTAGACATTTCACAAAAACTTATATATAGAGTCTGAAAGATATATATTTTTTGTGAGCAGTCAGCAGAGCAAAATCAACCAGAAACAATACAAGATGACTTTGATTTAGCACTTCACCTATTCAAACCATGCATGTTCAGAACATAAATTAGTACTAGTTCTCTATATATGGTGTTCATTGATTTCAGCATGATATATATGGACTTTGAATGTAAACAAGCAGCCAGATTTAATTTCATGCCAAAATTTCTAGATAAGGCACAGATTAGATGATGGTTAAACTGTAGCACCAAACTGTAAAAACAAGCACAGAGAGTTTATCAAAACATGGCAACGATTAGTGGGATATTTTATTCCCAGCACAACACACAATGTCAAGAGAGCATGTGTTTGCTACTGGTACTGTAGTGGTAGTGGAGAAAAGAGAAAAAACGATTTTCACTGTAGCTCTGTTGGGCACTCAATCACAGTACTAGAGAGGGTTCCATTCAGGAGCATGGCAGAATTAACGAAATGACTAGTCTCATTCATTCAGGGACTTAAAAACCTACGCCGTTTACATGACTAGTGTGAATCAACACACACGGTGAGAAGATGGATAATTTTCTGCATCAATGAATCAATAATTCAGAAAAAGAGAAGGGAAATATGCAAACAGCAAGTTGACACAGGGAAGGGCTGCTCCATGGCCCGGCGTCCTCCTGTAGCACCATAACATGACCAATTTGTGTCCGAAAGAAGAAGAATCGCTAGCGTTCATGTGCAAATCAAATCAAATCAATCAGGGGGGCTGGGTAGAGCTCACCAAGTCCGTCAGATAGGGGGTGGGTTGGAGGAGGACGTCCAGCTGTAGCAGCCGCCATAAGGGCTTCCTTGTGCACCACCTTGAGCAGAGCAGCTTCTACAGATCAGATCGGACACAAAACAAATCACACGCACGAGGAATCAGATGAAGAAACAGACAAAGACAAGGGAGGGATTCACGCTCACCCACCATGGCCGGCCGGAGAGGAGATGCGTGTCGTGGAGGTCGAGGAAGAACCGGCCTTAATTTGTCGGCGTCTTCGAGAGAGAGAAGGCCACCGCATCAGGAAGGACGCTCCGGTGGGTGCGGATCCGGCGCCGCTGCCATCATCGCCGTCCCTGCAGCAAAGCAAAAATTCATTCTTAACAGCCGTGGAGCCGGAGCAGGGAGGGAATTGGGGATCTGCAGAGATACTTACTTGGTCCTCTCGCCGGAGTAGTCCCTGGGCACGCCGTCGATGAAGAAGAGGAGGGTGGAGTAGCCCTGCACGTCGTGCGCCTGGGCCAGGTCATGGTCCTCGATGGCGTCCACCTTGGCTAGCGCGACGTCGATCCCCTGGAGTGAGGCTCGAGCGTGCGGCAGTGGCCGCACCAGGGCACGTAGAACTCGACCATGACGTGGCGGCGGGCGGATCTGAGGAGATAGGGTTCCCGGAGGAAGCTGAGGAAGGGGTCGTCGCGGCTGGGGATCTGGAGCTCGAGAGAAGCGTGGGGACGGGGGATGAGAAGTGAAATCGAGGTCGGAGACGCCGGATCCGTGCGTATGGGGTTGGTGTGATTGCAGAGGGGCTGGCGCTAGGGTAGGGGAGGGAGGGACGAGGTCGGCGTCAGTGAGGAGGACGACGAGGTCGGCAGTGGGTGGGAGAGGACGGGGAGGAGGTGGATCGGGAGGGGCCGGGGACGGGGAGGAGGAGGTGGCGGCGGCGGCGAGGAGATTGGGAGGAGGGAGGAGGGGTGCGATGGGGGAGGGGTTTGACCTAGGGTTGGGGGTGCGTGGGGTGTCTCTTTTCTTTTTTGTTTCTTTTTTTCTGTAGATAGATGGATGGATGGATGGATGTGGGATGGAGAGATGGATGGATGGATGGATGGACGCCATGTCAACGATCCGTGGGAAGAGCCCTGATTGGTTCAGAAGATAAGTGATTTAAAATAGTTTTCTAAGTACTAAAAATAGGGGAATTTTGTGAAGCAACTATCAAAATATTTTGCAAAACGGCACAACTAAATTTTTCACTCAAGTTAGACCCCATTTTTATGGATGATCACCGATTTGCATGCATTTTTTATCCACCTAGATATTTTTAATCATTTTCTTGTGGTAAAAATGGTTTTTTTGAAGAACCTACCAAATATTTGTTGTAAAATTGGACCAAATCAATTTTCTAAAATACTAGGCCATATTTAATGCACAATTGACCAAATGTTTGGGTGTCAAAAGTTTTGATCCACCTCTGGTGAAAAAGACAAATTTCCGCCGTTTCAGCTGGAAGCGGGTCAAATTTGAACTGTAGCTGCCTCATAGTTTGCTATTTATTTTTTCCAAAAATCATTTCTAGGTAAATAAGTATCTATTTAACCATAGAAACACCAAAAAAATTCCAAGATTCAACCACTAGCTAGGAACGGTCAAGCCCGCGGTTTTGACCGCATTTTGAAACAGGCATAAAAAATTCAAAAAAAATCAAAAAATTGGAAAACCTTCGCATTGTGTCATTATATGTGACCAAGTTTCCAGGAAAAATTATAAACTTGTAATACGGTAATTATTTTAAAAAAGTGTTCTCAGAAATGAGCTATCATGTGTGAAGATTCATGGCTTTCAAGCCAAATGATCAATCTTATGGCCACATTCATGGCATAGTTTGTTCAAATGATTTCATATTGTGCACAAGGGTGCATATTGGAATGGCAAACAATGTTGCCTAAGGAAGTTTTCATTTTCGTTGGACGAAAAAACCATTTTCCATTTTTCAAGTGCCCGAAAGGAGGTTTTTTTGTGAAGGAACTACCAAATAATTGTTGCAAAATTGGACCAAATCATTTTTATAAAATACTAGGCCATATTTGATGCACAATTGACAAAATGGTTGGGTGTAAATTTTTTGATCCACCTCTCGTGAAAAAGACAAATTTCCGCCGATTCAGTTGGAAGCGGGTCAAATTTGAACTGCAGCTGCCTCATAGTTTGCTATTTATTTTTTCCAAAAATCATTTCTAGGTACATAAGTATCTATTTAATCAGAGAAACACCAAAAAAATTCCAAGATTCAACCACTAGCTAGGAACAGTCAAGCCCGCCGTTTTGACCGCATTTTCAAACGGGCATAAAAAATTCAAAAAAAATCAAAAAATTGGAAAACCTTCGCATTGTGTCATTATATGTGACCAAGTTTCCAGGAAAAATAATAAACTTGTAATGCGGTAATTATTTTAAAAAAGTGTTCTCAGAAATGAGCTATCATGTGTGAAGATTCATGGCTTTCAAGCCAAATGATCAATCTTATGGCCACATTCCTGGCATAGTTTGTCCAAATGATCTCATATTGTGCACAAGGGTGCATATTGGGATGGCAAACAATGTTGCCTAAGGAAGTTTTCATTTTCGTTGGACGAAAAAACCATTTTCCATTTTTCGAGTGCCCGAAAGGAGGTTTTTTTGTGAAGGAACTACCAAATAACTGTTGCAAAATTGGACCAAATCATTTTTATAAAATACTAGGCCATATTTAATGCGAAATTGACAAAATGGTTGGGTGTAAAAAAATTTGATCCACCTCTCGTGAAAAAGACAAATTTCCGCCGATTCAGTTGGAAGCGGGTCAAATTTGAACTGCAGCTGCCTCATAGTTTGCTATATATTTTTCCCAAAAATCATTTCTAGGTACATAAGTATCTATTTAATCAGAGAAACACCAAAAAAATTCCAAGATTCAACCACTAGCTAGGAACAGTCAAGCCCGCCGTTTTGACCGCATTTTCAAACAGGCATAAAAAATTCAAAAAAAATCAAAAAATTGGAAAACCTTCACATTGTGTCATTATGTGTGACCAAGTTTCTAGGAAAAATAATAATCTTGTAATACAGAAATTATTTTAGAAAAGTGTTCTCATAAATGAGCTATCATGTGTGAAGATTCATGGATTTCAACCTAAACGCTCAATCTCATGGTCACATTCATGGCATAGTTTGTTCAAATGATCTCATATTGTGCACAAGGGTGCATCTTGGAATTCCAAACAATGTTGCCAAAGGGAGTTTTCATTTTCTTTGCACGGAAAATTCATTTTCCATTTTTCGAGTGCCCGAAATGAGGTTTTTTTGTGAAGGACCTACCATATATTTGTTGCAAAATTGTACCAAATCATTTTTATAAAATATTCGGACATATTTAATGCATAATTGAAAAAATGGTTGGGTGTCAAAAGTTTTGATCCACCTCTGGTGAAAAAGACAAATTCCCGCCGATTCAGTTGGAAGCGGGTCAAATTTGAACTGCAGCTGCCTCATAGTTTGCTATTTATTTTTTCCAAAAATCATTTCTAGGTACATAAGTATCTATTTAATCATAAATACATTGTTTGGTGGTGATACGTCGAGGTTTGGGCGGTGGCCGAGGGCCCCAACTCTAGAGCGCGTAAACTCGCATGCCCGTCGTGTGGTCACCGCGTGACCGTGGCGTTGCCATGTGTTCTGGGCAGCCTAGGCATGTCTAGTGGGTTGAGCACTCCCCAGGTAGGTGCTAGTAACAAAATTACAACATAAGATTCTCACGAGGAGACCGATGATGCTCAAACATGAATTAGCGGCCAAGTGTTTGATTAGCGGTACGGGAAATGTACATGGCTAATGGGCGTGAGTTTTGGCTGAGGATGATCAGTTACTAAGAAGACCGTCTTCACAAATTTTCAGCTCAAAAGGAGGAGCCTAGGTGGTACTTTCTTTGCAAACCACCACACTAGACATAAATATGAATGTTGAAGCTGGGCTAAAAATAATGAATGGATTGAGCTGGCATTTGGTGGAGGATGGTTATTTGGGCATAGGAAAGTACTGTAGAAAATGGATACTACTTGGACATGCCAAAGTGGTACTTCCTTCACAAACTGTTACTTTGAACAGAATAGGAAAATGAATATTTTTGAATTATTTTTGAACTAGGAAAGGAAGGTTTTTACATATTTGACGAAGATATGACCCAAAGAATTTATGAGATTTTTTGGGAATTTTGGGAATGACAGAAATATAGGTTGCTTCACAACCTAGGGCAAAAACTGCCACATGGACATGACACATAGGCAAAACTGATGAGGTGGCGCCTAGTCATAGCAACCCACCACAATTTACAAGGCTATGACCATCTATATTGGTCGTTAACAACTAGAAATAAGGCAGCGGACTAGCGCTGTTAGCTTTATGACCATTTCATGTAAGGAAATTATGACCTTTCTGACCAAAATGGTCGCAATGGTTTAGGGTTTGGAGCCCCTCGAACAGCTTTTGACCAATTGGTCTCAAATGGTCATAAATCTATGACCAATTCTTCCAGGGTCACTAACAGAAGGTCATAAGTTGACATATTTCTTGTAGTGACAACCAAGGTGGCGGCCCTAAAGCAAGCGTTGTCCGAAGCCGAAAACAAAGCAGCCACGGAGCGCACCGAGCGAGAGAAGCAAGAGGCACGGGTGGGAGAGGTGCAGCAAGAACTCCAAGCTCTCGTGAAAAAGAACGAGAGTTTGGAGCTTGACTCGAAGACGCGAGAGTCCGAGCTTGCCACAGCCCTCGAGAGCACCAAGTCTGCCAAGGCCGAAGCCCAAAAAGCCCTCCAGGAAATTGAGGCGATGAAGAAGATAGTGGCAGGTAAGGCATTCATTATGCAAAGTAAGCATGTGAAAGTAAATTACTTGTTACTTACCCGAGTCCGGAGCTCTCCAGGAGCATTCGCAGATTTGCCCCACAGAGTGTCGGATGCCGCAAAGTACTACCGAGCCGAGGAAGGGAGCCCGACGGAGAAGGTGTTCTGGTCTTAGTATGCTGAGGCCGAACACCTGGTGCCCTTGAGCGACCAGCTAAAGCAATTGGTCGAGCTCCATAAGGCAGCCGAACAGGCCATGAAGGGTCTTATAGTTCAGCTATGGCCTGGAGAGGCCATACCCGGGAGCTACTTCGGGCTGGTGAGGCGGCTGGTGGATGCCTGTCCATGGCTTGAAGTCATCAAGCGCTCCGTCTGCATCGAGGGCGCCCGTAGGGCGCTTGCCCGTGTTAAAGTGCACTGGGGCAAGATGGATGCTGAGAAGCTGGTCACGGACAGACCACCGCAGGGCAAGGAGCATCGCCACCCCGAGATGTATTATTAGGGCGTCCTGAAGGGTGCCCGCCTTATGGCGGATGAGTGTTCCAAGGATGTAATTTTTGATTGAACCTGCTCGTGTGATCCTATGTTCATGAAAACTTGTTCATATGCGCTATGCAACACTTGTTTGAATTTTAAAATATTACCTTCTGTGCAGCTGTTTATCAAATCTGAGAGATGGCCAGTCGTTGGCTTCTGCCCCCATGCCATGAGTGCTGGGGTGTTCGGGGTAAATCTGAGCACTCTTTTTCCCATTCTTGGGTCCTTCGAGGGAGGTGCTCAGCGCACGAACAAGGCAATCAGACTATTATGCTTTATCACTCCCACTTAGCGAGAGAATTCTATAATTTTAAATTTTGGCAAAGCCCCTAGTATTCGGAAGACCGAGTTCGGGGCGCTATACACGCCTAAGCCGGACAAAGCCGACTCCTCGCTCTAAGCGGCATAAGTCTTTAGGGACTAGAAACCTCTCGAACAGCGACCAGCTCTCGCCTTATCATGACAGTCAGTTTTAGCTTTCTCTACTGAGGTGCTTAGCCCAGCTGAACCGGGGCACAATTGCAGTAGTTCTCCCAGTGCTACCTTAGCCGATATAGCGGAACGTAAGGTACCAAAACATGGGAGCCGGGCAAACCCAACTACTGACCCAAGACATGATTTGGAGCTGATGCATATAATGCTATAAGTCCGGGGTGCCGCACTTGTGAAAGTGTTTGGACTTCTCACGCCGTATTATGGGGTACTTAAGCCCCTGGCGTATTGGCCGTACCAGAGTGTACGGGTGCTAGATGTCATGGATGAACATATATATATATATATATATATATATATATATATATATATATAAGGAAGGAATAGAGAATGCAGTAATAGACTGAAGCTATGCATTGTTTATTCAAAAAGGTGCCTTAAAGCAGAACGATACAAGTAGTGCGATAAGCAAAAGAAAAAAATGGGACTATTTGACATGTCCCCTCCGGGGGCAAGCTACGGAATGGTATTGAAAACAGGTATTTTGCTCGTTATAGAGACCACCTGGGAGTTCCATGGTATGATGTAGCCTTTCTGCCTCCCTGGTTGTTGTATCGTGTGTTCGGCGATTATATTGCCGAACAGGACTTCCGAAGAGTAAGGTCCTGAAAGAGAGAAAAAAATAAGAAGGTGGGAAGCCCCTAGTGCGGTTGAGCCGCAGTTAGGGGCGTGCCATGGTCGTGCCCCTCCCCCTATGCCCATGGTATTTTCAAAGCGTAATTGTGTACACGTGGCACGGCTTTCGCCGTTTGGCTGGGGCTAGGGTTGGGGCCGCATTGCTACGCTTGCTCGGAACGAGCCAAGCGGTATTGTTGCAGATTACTTCGAGCGCGCTTGACGGTGTCCGGACATTTGATCACCGGACTGGAGAATTGCCTTGAGAGGCTGCTTTGGGCTTCTGCTGCGAGGGCTACAGTGTGCTCCTTCGTTCAGAGGGAGCGTTATGCGTTTCCATTGACTGTGATGACCCCCCGAGGTCCTGGCATCTTGAGCTTGAGGTATGCATAGTGCGGCACCGCATTGAATTTTGCGAATGCATTTCTCCCGAGCAGTGCATGATAGCCACTGCGGAACGGGACTATAACAAAGATTAACTCCTCGCTTTGGAAATTATCTGGGGATCCAAAGACCACTTCTAGTGTGACTGAGCCTGTGCAATGGGCCTCTACACCTGGTATGACGCCTTTAAAGGTCGTTTTTGTGGGTTTAATCCTTGAGGGATCCATACCCATTTTGCGCACTGCATCCTGATAAAGCAGGTTCAGGCTGCTGATGCCATCCATGAGGACTCTAGTGAGGTGAAATCTGTCGATGATTGGGTCTAAGACCAATGTGGCAAATCCGCCATGACGGATACTAGTGGGATGGTCCCTGCGATCGAAAGTGATCGGACAGGAGGACCATGGGTTGAACTTTGGGGCGACTTGCTACAACGCATATACATCCCTTAGCGCACGCTTCCGCTCCCTCTTGGGGATCTGGGTTGCATATATCATGTTCACCGTCCGCACTTGTGGGGGGAACCTCTTCTGACCTCCAGTGTTTGGCGGTCTGGGCTCCTCCTCGTCATCGCTATGTAGCCCCTTGTCCTTGTTTTCAGCATTTAACTTGCCGGCCTGCTTGAACACCCAACAATCCCTGTTAGTGTGGTTGGCTGGCTTGTCGGGGGTGTCGTGTTGTCAGGACCCCGACTCGATGTCACATTGATCTAGCCGGTAGCACCTCATATCACTTTGCGGCCTCACGCACGGTATCCCCACGGGTGTCGCCTTACCTTTGCCCAGGACCGTTTGCGCCTTTTGGCTCACGTATATGATAGTGTCGCTAGCATCCATATGATAAGGAGCCCGGGCTGACATGACTAGTCGTAAACCCAAAGTGGCACAGACTTACGGGGACAGGCATCCATGACCCAGCTTCGAACGTGTCGGTCATCAGCAAGTGGGTCCGGGCTGTAGCACTGGGCTAGCAGGACTCCGGTAAACCGGGCTGTAGCGGGCTAACAGGACTCCGGTACTCAAAGCGTGACATTTCCCCGAAGGGACAGACACAGGAACGAAGAAGGACACATGCCGGCCAGCCTAAGAGTTCCGGAGCAGTAGCAAGCTACCATGGCTCGGTGGAAACACTAGGAGACATTTCCCCGTAAGAGAGGCTACTTAAGATAAACAACTAGATGGTCAGATCCCACACATACCAAGCATTTCAATAACATACACACAATATGCTCGATATGTGCAATACAACAGGGCATCACAAAATGACTCTACGACTCAAGTATTTATTCATTAGGCTCCGAGGAGCGAGACATTACAAACATGGGTCTCATGACCCAACAATCAGAGCATACAAATCAAAGCACAAGCGGAAGCTATCATGTCTGGGTACAGACATCTATAAATGAAAAAGGCTGAGAAGCCTGTCTATCTATCAGATCCTGCCGGGGCACAAGATCGTAGCTGAGGTAACAAGCTAAACGTCGAAGTCCACGTGGAACTACTAGCGAGACCGAAGTCTCTCTGCAAAACATAAAATAGGCAAACGTGAGTACAAATGTACCCAGCAAGACTTACATCAGAACTATCTACATATGCATCATTATCAACAAAGGGGATGGTGGAGTTTAAACTGCAGCAAGCCAGCTTTGACTCGGTGGCTATCCTGAACTACGACTGCAAGTAACTCTTTTGAGGTGGCGCACACGAGTCCACATATTCACCATATCAATACCCCACTATGGATCCGCCCCCGTCTCCCTACGAGAACGCCATCCATAGCACTCACGCTTATCTTGCGTATTTTAGAGTATCCACTTTCACTTGTCTATGAACTGATATAAGCAACCCAGAAGTCCTTTTCCGCGGACACGGCTATTCGAATAGATTAGGTTAACCCTGCAGGGGTGTACTTCTTCACACACGCTCTCACCACTTACCGCCGTTTACACGACATGTACTCGGCAACCTTCAAGCGGAAGCCCAACGTGGGTGTCGGCCACGGCCTACCTAAACACTCAAGTCTCTAGTCCAGGTTTATCGCCTATTCGGGTTCCATCCATGAGGAGATCCGGCCGGAGTTTCGCTCACAGCCCCAAACGATGTGAACAGGGTTCCCGAGACACCAAACGGGCGCCCGGTACACCGTGCCACGTGCCTACCGCATCACAGCCCACCCCTACGGTCAGCGCTGCGCACGGCCTCCAGCATACTACAAACACCAGAAACTACTTGCAACTCCTGGACAGAGGACAAGGGTGATTAAGAAGCCGAGAGGGTCCATTGGTTTCGGGCCCAATGCGTGGTAGTAGCTGAATCATGGATCACAAACACAGAACTCAGTTCCTGAGGACGGCTGCAATGAGACAACCCACCATGTACTCCTACATGGCCTCTCACCGCTACCTTTACCAAATCGTGTTCACACGCTTAGCTCACACACCGTAGGACATGTTCACACACCTCTGATTCATCCCCGATGATTCAGACCCGACTCAACTCTAAGCAGTAGCAGGCATGACAAACAAGCATGAATGAGTAGGCACAACAGGGCTCAAACAACTCCTACTCATGCTAGTGGGTTTCATCTATTTACTGTGGAATGACAGGTCATGCAGAGGATAAAGGGGTTCAGCTACCGCAGCAAGTAACAGATGAATCGGTGTTGTCCTAATGCAGTAAAAGAGAGCAGGAGCGAGAGAGTAGGATTGTATCGGAATGGACAAGGGGGTTTTGCTTGCCTGGCACTTCTGAAGATAACATTGAGTCTTCATCAGTGTCAACGATCACATCCTCGGTATCACGTCTATCGAGAGGGAACAAATACCGGCAACACAGAAGGGAACACAATCAATGCAATGCACAATATGATGCATGATCATGACATGGCAAGATGAATGTGTGTTGGGCTAATGCAACTAGCAACAGATTAAATGAAGTTGGTTTGAATATAAAATTCAAATTCAAACTCCATATGTGATTATTTAAATGCCCTTTAAATGATTTGTGCTAAACAGCACCTATAAGTTGTTCTAACATGCATGAAAATAGTACAGATGGATTCCTTGAATTTTTCTGATAATTTTTCATATATAATTTATTTAATTTGGAGTTACGGTTAATTTTCTATGATTTTTAGAAGTTTTAGGCATTTTCTGGAATTTTCTGATTATTTAGAATTAAAATAATTCCAGAAAATTAATTATGACATCAGCACTGCGTCATGCTTACCTCAGCAAGTCAACAGGGCTGCCCCGGGTCAAACCTGACCAGTGGGGCCCACTGGTCAGTGACAGGGGGGGGGGTTTATTTTAGTTTAATTAAGGATTAAGACACTAGGGCCCACATGTCAGTGTCTATTAAACTAACTATTATTTAGTTAGTACTAATCCTAGCCTAATTAGCCGGGCGGGCCCGCAGGTCAGTGAGAGAGAGAGGGGGGTCAAACCGGGCAGTGGGTCAACCCACGCCGGTCAGCGGGTCAGCGGGCGCCGGCGTTTAGCCGCCGGCGAGTCCCGACGCGGTGGTGCGCTGCGGAAAGGGCCTACAGAGCGCCGTTTGGCGCGCGGAGCACGACTACGGGATGCGGACGCTCGTCCGCATCCAACCAGGGTGGTGGCGTGGCCGGGGAGTGGCCGGAGAGTGATCGGCGACGAGTTTTAGCGGCGGCCGGAGTTCGGGCTGGGGCAGGGACGCGGCTGCAGCGCTCGAGCGAGCAAACGGAGTGGAGAGGCATCCTCCTGGAGGCGCCAGGAGCGTGTCAGTGCCCCTGGAGCGAGCAGAAGAGGCTCGGGAACGCGGGCTTGCCGGCCATGGCGGACGGCGGCCTCGGGTGACCTCGGGGCTTCGGCTAACGGACGTGAACGGAGGGGGTGAGCAAGGAGAAAAGCGCAGGAGCTCACAGCGATGACGATGGGATGCTCGGCGAGGTCGGGGACGGCCCGGAGCCGACGAATTCGTCGACGGCGACCGGCGGGTCCGAAGAGGGGAAGAACGGCGGGGCGGCGCCTCGGGGCTTCTCCGGTCGCGTGAGATGGCGGGGAGGGTGAGGATGGAGTGGCGGAGCTGGTGGGCTAGTTGGGGGAGCGAGGGAGGCCCTGTGGCCGCGGTGGTGGCGTCGGCGGCGGCGGTGGTTCTCGGGTGAGAGGGAAACGGCGAGAGAGGGAGCAGGGGAGGAGTGAGAGAGGTCGGGCGGATCGGGACGTCACCGAGGAGGGGATTCGCGGCGTCGCGCTGTCCTCGGATGCAGGCAGGCAGCCTGGTGGCGTGGCGGTCGCGCGCGCGTGCGCTGTCTCCCTCCTCTGCCTACTGGCAGAGGTAGAGGACGACTGGCACCAGGCCAGTGGGCTGGGCCGCGCTAGTGGGGGAGCTGGGCCGGCTGGGCTGCACGGTGAGGCCAGGTACTTCTTCTCTCTTTCTTTTTTTTTTCTGTTCTGTTTTCTTTTAATTAATTCTTTTGCCACTGTTTGAATTAAAAATAATAATTCAAACATCGCCAAAGCTTCTCTGAATATTTTATATTGCTAGATGGGCTTTTCCAAAGCTCATAAAATATTTCAGGGGTATTTGAAATTATATTCTAATTATGAATATAATTCAAATTCAAATAGCTAATGATTTAAATTCAAAGTCCCAAAAATAAATCCTTAAAAATGTTCAATATTTTGGTTGGGACCAGAACCCTTACCAAAAATTATCAAACATTTAAGAAGAGCCTTTTGGAGCAATGAATGAGATTTCTAGGGTTTTTGCCCCTCTTTTATTTAGGGTTTTGAGGCTTCCAATATTCCTCAATTCAAGTTTCAAAAATATAGACATGATGCACACATGAAGTTAACCTAGAGCAATGCCTGAAGCTAGGGATGTGACAACTCACCCCCACTAAACAAGAATCTCGTCTCGAGATTCAAGCGTAGGGTAAGGTCAAAGGTAAACGCAACTAGTATAATCTTCACGATCCAGGGTGCACTTCAGTTGAACGTTGATTCATTCATCATCATTGTCTTGTCGTCTTGCTCTGAGAATTCCAGCTAATCATGACAAGAAGAGGAAAGGAAAACTCTGGAAGGATCGGTCTTCTCGAAGATCGAACAACTCAGGATTATCTCCCGGAATGAGACATAGAACCGTCTCTCGGGTTGAGACACGAGATACACATCAAGAGAGGTGGGAGAAACGGATGACGGAGGTTCACTAGGTAGACCACAATTTCACTCTTAAGAAGGTGGTAAACGATTGTCAACGTAGCGAGGAGTTGAGTTGCCATGATACCACGACGAAACATTCTGGAGAAAGTTGATCGTAGAGTATTATCTTAAGTGGCAAAAAGAATTACTTTTGATTCAGAGATCATTGGAACTCTTTATACCAGCCTAAGGTAATCACAAGCGATCATTTGGAGGGGGTCGGTAGAATGGCATACTCGGACTTGGATGATGTGGATTACCTTGTTGAAGACAACGTAATGGATGAATTTGCTTATCACCGGAGATGGAAGAGACCCGTGGTGGAATGGCACATTGGCGGTGCAAGCTGGGAACAAAATGCAAATGCTGGGAATGATTCTGGTAATTGGGGAAGAAGAACCCAACAAAGAGAGTGGATTCTATGTTTGAAAGATTATAGCATTGCCGAGGAAACTGAAAGCAACCTCGGTTAGTGCCGATGATAACACGTAGCGCTTGTGCGTGCTCTCAAGAACTTGAGCATTTCCACAATCATCAAGATTCTACCAATATCCGTGTCAAGGATTCTGGCAACACAACTTACTACCATGATGAATACCGGTGGAAGATGCCGATGCAAAGGAAGATAACACCTTCTCAGATTTCACCCTTGACGGGGCCAAGGAAATAAAATCTGGATGATCGACCGAGAGACATTTAGCACTCCGCTTCTAATGTTCTCCTTGATGTGCTAGTGTAACCCATTCATAGAAATGGTCTGGTATCTAGGACATCAAGTAAAAGGTCGGACTTCGGGATCTCAAAATCCATAGGGGCAACTAGGGAGTAAATCCTACGAAATCCCTATGGGGAGGTGGCCAACTTCATCAATCAAGATATTATAATAACAGGTCTTCCGGCTGGGTGTGTTGGCCACGACATCCACTTTACCGGTTATCGCGCGACCAATATTATAATTCTTGGGAAATAACCCAACCATCATATCTGCCTGAGATTCAGATCTGGTTGGTGTCAGGATATTCCAGACTCATCGAGTCTAGGAAGAAAAATAAAAGTTTGCAACACAAATCGACGAGAAGACGTTGCGAGATTCTCGGGAGACGAACTACGATAGCAAGCTCCAAAACATGAGCTGGTTCTGCTACAAACATGTGAACATGTTGTCCAAGACAAGCATGACCACGTGGTAGTCTTATAATAAAACACTACCGAGTTCAGGAGGGGAACCATCATCGAGGATATCGAAGTCCTTGCATAAGGTATACTCTTAAGAAGGAACTTCTTCTCCTTGAACAATTCAATCAGTGGCTTGGTGTGCTAGGGACACATATAGATTGAAGGTTGCAAGTCTTCAAACCACAGAATTCTTCGCACGTGTACATGACTGATTTGGAATGATTCCAGGAAAACAAAACAATCTTCCTCAAATTCATGGCGGCAACTTGCATCATATGCACATGAATTAGGGAAAATCACTACTTTCATTCAAACATATGCTTCATGAACGAAACACGAGGAAATGCTTACACAAGTTTCCAACACTAGGTTGATGTTCAACATGATTCATGGGGGGAGACAAAATGCTACTGATGGGCTCAACAGCAACTCATCGGAATTTCCATATCACTGGACTTCCACCATCATGTGAACACGGTGATAGTATTGGTCAGACCAAAGATGTAATGGTGTATGCTCGAGGGATCAACCACGAGTAAGACAACATTACGAACATCGTTGGTTCTGACTTGATTTGACGATAGCCCACACTCAAATCAAAGGATTGATAAGACAATAGGTCCAGCAACTGATCACAGGGACCAATCGATGAAGATATCATCTTTCTTCAACACACACTACATAAGAATATCCCTTTGGGACGAACTAAGACAGGCAAGCTTTTATCTTCCAACTCTCCAAGTTGTTGTCTAGCTTAACCAACTAGCTCTGGGATATCTAACACAGATTCTTGGAGAAAGGGTGGTTCACAAGAAACCAACTTGATCACGAGCTTAACACAGCGGTCAGGTGACGACCTGGTGATACTTCCGAGAAGACATTCAGAAAATCACGAACCACCGGTATGTTACTAAGCTCGAGAACAATCTCGCTTTTGAGGGCAAGACGGTATGATCAAATGAGTGAGGACTTAACAAATCCTATCTCATCAATCGAGGAGTGCACCAGGAAAATGGACTAGGTGGCACGATCAATCTTAGAATGATGATTCAAAACCAACACGCTAAGAATGAAATTATTATCCTTTAACTACCAAGCAACAGAGTTGCTAGCAGTATTGATTTCACACATCACAATTCATTTGTCGGTATTCCGGTTGCATCAACACGAGGGCCGAGGAATGAACAGTGATGGCAAGAAGTATCACTGTACCAGGAGTTCATGGAATGATGTGCAATTCCTATAACAATCTCGATATAAAATATGTAATACTCCAAGGTAGAGCAGAACCAAAAGCTGGATTGGCATTTGATCTGCGGAATACAACTACTTTGACCCAATCCTAGATATGGAGGAGGTACTGGAGTTTGTTTCTCCTAGTCATTCTGCGATAGAATGGCTTGACGGACCACAAGAGTATTAGGCATTGATAACCGAACGCACGCATACTCTTGAATATCAATTGATAGACGAGGGTCAGAATGCAACTAAAGAGAACAACTCAAAGGAACATATAATTTTCTGAGTTGTGGATGCATAGATTAGTATGTCGAACCAAGTTCAACATATTTCTTTCGGATAACCCATGCAGAAAGGTAGAACTGGCAGAGTCACAATGTAGAATCGAGAACCTATCGAGAGCACTCTGATTGTGATCTTTCGATCAGCGAGGAACATCTGCCATAAGCGGTTCATAGTATTTGGAAGAAGGAAATACCACGGACCTCGAGGACTATCGCAAGTTACTAATATCCTAAAGGCACTAGCAATTACTATCAACATGAAGTAGGTAGAGTGAATCTCGGGTTCAAAGCTCAAGGAGTAGAATACCTACTACTAAGTAGCATCACAGGATGCTTTCGAGAATGATGGCCAGAATCCTCACACTAGGACACAAATCATGGTTAGACCACTAGATGATCCCCTAAGACACCTAGGGTCATAATAATAATTCCAACATATATGTCGAGGCAATAATTACCTCAACACACCGATTAGTGTGGTTAATCTGGCCCATGGGAACATTGGAAACAGAAGGAAGGGATTTGCAAATGCATCGGACTATTTAGAAACCTGGGATGACTCGGACAGCATAACGGCTGTAAACGCTCAGAAAAGATTTGAGACATTCACAAAAATGGTGGCATAAGCACTCAGAAGCACAATATCAAGGTCTCGAGATCAACAATTAACATACGGAAGTAGTAGGAACTGAACTGAGACTTAAATCCAACAATCTTATAGGTCTACTGATTAGTAACACGTGATCCTAATAGAAAGAAGAGATATCCTAGTTCTTAATCCCCGTAGAAGAGAAGATGATGACTCAGATCAGAAGGCCATGAGGTATAAGGAGTAAAAAGAGCCTTACGTTCCATCCCACAATCAATTCCCTTACATAACTAAAGAATTTCTAGACTCAACTTCGACCAGTTTGGCTTGGTAATCCTACAGGCAGTCAAGCTCTGATACCAACGCTGTCAGGACCCCGACTCGATGTCACATTGATCTAGCCGGTAGCACCTCATATCACTTTGCGGCCTCACGCACGGTATTCCCACGGGTGTCGCCTTACCTTTGCCCGGGACCGTTTGCGCCTTTTGGCTCACGTATATGATAGTGTCGCTAGCATCCATATGATAAGGAGCCCGGGCTGACATGACTAGTCGTAAACCCAAAGTGGCACAGACTTACAGGGACAGGCATCCATGACCCAGCTTCGAACGTGTCGGTCATCAGCAAGTGGGTCCGGGCTGTAGCACTGGGCTAGCAGGACTCCGGTAAACCGGGCTGTAGCGGGCTAACAGGACTCCGGTACTCAAAGCGTGACATTTCCCCGAAGGGACAGACACAGGAACGAAGAAGGACACATGCCGGCCAGCCTAAGTGTTCCGGAGCAGTAGCAAGCTACCATGGCTCAGTGGAAACACTAGGAGACATTTCCCCGGTAAGAGAGGCTACTAAAGATAAACAACTAGATGGTCAGATCCCACACATACCAAGCATTTCAATAACATACACACAATATGCTCGATATGTGCAATACAACATGGCATCACAAAATGACTCTACGACTCAAGTATTTATTCATAGGCTCCGAGGAGCGAGATATTACAAACATGGGTCTCATGACCCAACAATCAGAGCATACAAATCAAAGCACAAGCGGAAGCTATCATGTCTGAGTACAGACATCTATAAATGAAAAAGGCTGAGAAGCCTGACTATCTATCAGATCCTGCCGAGGGCACAAGATCGTAGCTGAGGTATCAAGCTAAACGTCGAAGTCCACGTGGAACTACTAGCGAGACCGAAGTCTCTCTGCAAAACATAAAATAGGCAAACGTGAGTACAAATGTACCCAGCAAGACTTACATCAGAACTATCTACATATGCATCATTATCAACAAAGGGGATGGTGGGGTTTAACTGCAGCAAGCCAGCTTTGACTCGGTGGCTATCCTGAACTACGACTGCAAGTAACTCTTTTGAGGTGGCGCACACGAGTCCACATATTCACCATATCAATACACCACTATGGATCCGCTCCCGTCTCCCTACGAGAACGCCATCCATAGCACTCACGCTTATCTTGCGTATTTTAGAGTATCCACTTTCACTTGTCTATGAACTGATATAAGCAACCCAGAGGTCCTTTTCCGTGGACACGGCTATTCGAATAGATTAGGTTAACCCTGCAGGGGTGTACTTCTTCACACACGCTCTCACCACTTACCGCCGTTTACACGACATGTACTCGGCAACCTTCAAGCGGAAGCCCAACGTGGGTGTCGGCCACGGCCTACCTAAACACTCAAGTCTCTAGTCCAGGTTTATCGCCTATTCGGGTTCCATCCATGAGGAGATCCGGCCGGAGTTTCGCTCACAGCCCCAAACGATGTGAACAGGGTTCCCGAGACACCAAACGGGCGCCCGGTTACACCGTGCCACGTGCCTACCGCATCACAGCCCACCCCTACGGTCAGCGCTGCGCACGGCCTCCAGCATACTACAAACACCAGAAACTACTTGCAACTCCTGGACAGAGGACAAGGGTGATTAAGAAGCCGAGAGGGTCCATTGGTTTCGGGCCCAATGCGTGGTAGTAGCTGAATCATGGATCACAAACACAGAACTCAGTTCCTGAGGACGGCTGCAATGAGACAACCCACCATGTACTCCTACATGGCCTCTCACCGCTACCTTTACCAAATCGTGTTCACACACTTAGCTCACACACAGTAGGACATGTTCACACACCTCTGATTCATCCCCGATGAATCAGACCTGACTCAACTCTAAGCAGTAGCAGGCATGACAAACAAGCATGAATGAGTAGGCACAACAGGGCTCAAACAACTCCTACTCATGCTAGTGGGTTTCATCTATTTACTGTGGAATGACAGGTCATGCAGAGGATAAAGGGGTTCAGCTACCGCAGCAAGTAACAGATGAATCGGTGTTGTCCTAATGCAGTAAAAGAGAGCAGGAGCGAGAGAGTAGGATTGTATCGGAATGAACAAGGGGGTTTTGCTTGCCTGGCACTTCTGAAGATAACATTGAGTCTTCATCAGTGTCAACGATCACATCATCGGTATCACGTCTATCGAGAGGGAACAAATACCGGCAACACAGAAGGAACACAATCAATGCAATGCACAATATGATGCATGATCATGACATGGCAAGATGAATGTGTTTTGGGCTAATGCAACTAGCAACAGATTAAATGAAGTTGGTTTGAATATAAAATTCAAATTCAAACTCCATATGTGATTATTTAAATGCCCTTTAATTGATTTGTGCTAAACAGCACCTATAAGTTGTTCTAACATGCATGAAAATGGTACAGATGGATTCCTTGAATTTTTCTGATAATTTTTCATATATAATTTATTTAATTTGGAGTTACGGTTAATTTTCTATGATTTTTAGAAGTTTTAGGCATTTTCTGGAATTTTCTGATTATTTAGAATTAAAATAATTCCAGAAAATTAATTATGACATCAGCACTGCGTCATGCTTACCTCAGCAAGTCAACAGGGCTGCCCCGGGTCAAACCTGACCAGTGGGGCCCACTGGTCAGTGACAGGGGGGGGGGTTTATTTTAGTTTAATTAAGGATTAAGACACTAGGGCCCACATGTCAGTGTCTATTAAACTAACTATTATTTAGTTAGTACTAATCCTAGCCTAATTAGCCGGGCGGGCCCGCAGGTCAGTGAGAGAGAGAGGGGGGTCAAACCGGGCAGTGGGTCAACCCACGCCGGTCAGCGGGTCAGCGGGCGCCGGCGTTTAGCCGCCGGCGAGTCCCGACGCGGTGGTGCGCTGCGGAAAGGGCCTACAGAGCGCCGTTTGGCGCGCGGAGCACGACTACGGGATGCGGACGCTCGTCCGCATCCAACCAGGGTGGTGGCGTGGCCGGGGAGTGGCCGGAGAGTGGTCGGCGACGAGTTTTAGCGGCGGCCGGAGTTCGGGCTGGGGCAGGGACGCGGCTGCAGCGCTCGAGCGAGCAAGCGGAGTGGAGAGGCATCCTCCTGGAGGCGCCAGGAGCGTGTCAGTGCCCCTGGAGCGAGCAGAAGAGGCTCGGGAACGCGGGCTCGCCGGCCATGGCGGACGGCGGCCTCGGGTGACCTCGGGGCTTCGGCTAACGGACGAGAACGGAGGGGGTGAGCAAGGGGAAAAGCGCAGGAGCTCACAGCGATGACGATGGGATGCTCGGCGAGGTCGGGGACGGCCCGGAGCCGACGAATTCGTCGACGGCGACCGGCGGGTCCGAAGAGGGGAAGAACGGCGGGGCGGCGCCTCGGGGCTTCTCCGGTCGCGTGAGATGGCGGGGAGGGTGAGGATGGAGTGGCGGAGCTGGTGGGCTAGTTGGGGGAGCGAGGGAGGCCCTGTGGCCGCGGTGGTGGCGTCGGCGGCGGCGGTGGTTCTCGGGTGAGAGGGAAACGGCGAGAGAGGGAGCAGGGGAGGAGTGAGAGAGGTCGGGCGGATCGGGACGTCACCGAGGAGGGGATTCGCGGCGTCGCGCTGTCCTCGGATGCAGGCAGGCAGCCTGGTGGCGTGGCGGTCGCGCGCGCGTGCGCTGTCTCCCTCCTCTGCCTACTGGCAGAGGTAGAGGACGACTGGCACCAGGCCAGTGGGCTGGGCCGCGCTGGTGGGGGAGCTGGGCCGGCTGGGCTGCACGGTGAGGCCAGGTACTTCTTCTCTCTTTCTTTTTTTTTCTGTTCTGTTTTCTTTTAATTAATTCTTTTGCCACTGTTTGAATTAAAAATAATAATTCAAACATCGCCAAAGCTTCTCTGAATATTTTATATTGCTAGATGGGCTTTTCCAAAGCTCATAAAATATTTCAGGGGTATTTGAAATTATATTCTAATTATGAATATAATTCAAATTCAAATAGCTAATGATTTAAATTCAAAGTCCCAAAAATAAATCCTTAAAAATGTTCAATATTTTGGTTGGGACCAGAACCCTTACCAAAAATTATCAAACATTTAAGAAGAGCCTTTTGGAGCAATGAATGAGATTTCTAGGGTTTTTGCCCCTCTTTTATTTAGGGTTTTGAGGCTTCCAATATTCCTCAATTCAAGTTTCAAAAATATAGACATGATGCACACATGAAGTTAACCTAGAGCAATGCCTGAAGCTAGGGATGTGACACGTGTATTTGGCACGAGCGATCGAGTAAACGGTCCAAACTGGACGGGCCCGGAGTGTTTCTCTTGAATGGCTTTTTCCCGTGACCGGGTTTAGAGCCTCTGAATCCGGCATTGACTGCCGTATCTTCTGCATTGTCGCTGTTAATGCAGCACTTGTGTTTTTTGATATGTTATTGCTACGAGCTAGCCAGCTGTCTTCTCCCACGCAAAAGCGGGTCATGAGTGTCGTAAGGGCTGCCATAGATTTCGGATTTTCCTGGCCAAGGTGTCGGGCGAGCCACTCGTCGCGGATGTTATGCTTGAAAGCTGCTACGGCCTTTGCATTCGGACAGTCGACGATTTGATTTTTCTTGGTCAGGAATCGTGTCCAGAATTTCCTGGCCGATTCCTCTGGCTGCTGAACTATGTGGCTCAAGTCATCGGCATCTGGTGGTCACACGTAAGTGTCGTGGAAGTTGTCAAGGAATGCGGCTTCCAGATCTTCCCAGCAGCCAATGGATTCTACTGGCAGGCTGTTAAGCCAATGCCGAGCTGGTCCTTTAAGCTTAAGTGGGAGATATGTAGATCGTAGCCACGGGCCATGTGGATATGTAGGAGATAGTCCTCAATCCATACCGCAGGATCCATCGTACCATCATATGATTCGATGTTTATGGGTTTGAAACCCTCTGGGATTTGATGATCCATTACTTCATCTGTGAAGCATAGCTGGTGTGCGGCGCCTCTATATTGGGCTATATCACGACGCAGCTCGAATGAGTCTTGTCTGCTGTGTTCGGCCCGGCCAGATTTACTTTTACTGTATCCGGCGTGACGGTTATCGTCTCGTGTAGTGGGGCGCCCTCGCGATCCATAGATCGATCTTGCTTGCTTTGCCTTGTCCTCCAATGCATCTCGCAGGTCTAGCGTATTTCCCCATGCCTTGGTATTTTTTGAGTGGCGCCGGGGTGCAGCCTGAGTTTTGGGCTGGGAAGCCTCTCTGTCGCGGCCACGAGTTGGCCGATCAGCCGTGTCATACGCTGGATATGTAGGTTGTAATGCTTCTTCCTCTAATCGGGGTAGCAGCCTGCGCTTTGGGTAGCTCTTGGAGGGGCGTTCGAGTTCGTATTCCTCGGCCGCAAGGACTTCAGTCCATCTGTTGGCTAGCAAGTCTTGATCCGCTCTAAGCTGCTATTGCTTTTTCTTAAGGCTATTTGCCATGGCCTTAAGCTGGTGCTTGAAACGCTCTTGCTCGATGGGATCCTCAGGCACGACAAATTCGTCGTCGACGAGGCTTGCCTCGTCTTTGGAGGGAGGTATGTAATTATCATCCTCTTCCTCTCTATCTTCCGCTCTCTCACGAGGGCTGGCTTCTCCGTCCTCCCACGCTGAATCTTGCTGGAGGGGGTTGTCATTGTCTTCGGCACTGTCCGGAGTGTTATTATCTCATGTGCCGGTATCACTGCTTTTGCTTTGGCGGGATTTAAAGCGGCGCCGCTGATGTCGGCGCTTAGGTTGCTTCTTGGAAGGGTCACCCCCTGTTGTTCCGTCGCCATTTCCTTATTTGGGTGTGTCCACCATGTATATGTCATGTGATGAGGTGGCTGTCCAGTGCCCTGTGGGCAGTGGTTCCTGTTCCTCTCCTGCATCATCGTCCATGCCGTCGATGTCTTCGGAGTCAAAGTTGAGCATGTCGGTTAAATCATCGACAGTGGCTACTAAGTGGGTGGTGGGTGGGCGGCGAATTTCTTCGTCATCCGCATCCCAATCCTGCCGGACATAGTTCGGCCAGGACTCTCCTGACAAGGAGAGAGATTTTAGAGAGTTCAGTATGTCGCCGAAGGGCGAGTGTTGAAAGATATCTGCGGAGGTGAACTCCATGATCGGCGCCCAGTCGGATTCGATTGGTAAGGGCGCAGGCAGTTCGGCGTCCGTGGCCGGAGAAGAATCTGGCAACTTGGAGTCACGGCTTTCGTGAAGGGTAAGGTTGGTATTCGGCTCGATTGCCGCTGAGACTGTGACCTCCGACGTGGGGTCTAGCCACCTACCCACGGATGGTGCAATTGGCTCCAAATTGAGGGTCGGAGCGGTTGCAGGTGCGGCGTCCTGAACACTATTCGGCGGCAGAGCTAAATCATGCCCATCGTGACAGTGCAGCGCACTCGGCAGGGGCTCGAATCTGTCGAAGATCAAGTCTTCGCGGATGTTGGCCGTGTAGTTTAAGCTTCCAAATCTGACCTGATGGCCAGGGGCGTAACTCTCGATCCGCTCCAGATGGCCAAGCGAGTTGGCTCGTAGTACGAAGCCGCCGAATACAAAGATCTGTCGGGGAGAAAAGTCTCACCCTGGACCGCATCGCTATCGATGATCGAAGGAGCCATCAAGCCTAACAATGACGACACAGAGGAACTCTCAATGAATGCACCAATGTCGGTGTCAAAACCGGCGGATCTCGAGTACGGGGTCCCGATCTGTGCGTCTAGGCGGATGGTAACAGGATGCAAGGGACACGATGTTTTTACCCAGGTTCGGGCCCTCTCGATGGAGGTAAAATCCTACTCCTGCTTGATTAATATTGATGATATGGGTAGTACAAGAGTTGATTACCACGAAATCAGAGAGGCTAAACCCTAGAAGCTAGCCTATGGTATGATTGTTGTTCTGTCCTATAGACTAAGCCCTCCGGTTTATATAGACACCGGAAGGGGCTAGGATTACACAGAGTCGGTTACAAGGAAGGAGGTCTACATATCCGTATTGCCAAGCTTGCCTTCCACGCCAAGGAGAGTCCCATCCGGACACGGGGCGAAGTCTTCAATCTTGTATCTTCATAGTCCAATAGTCCGGCAAAAGGTTATAGTCCGGCTGTCCGGATACCCCCTAATCCAGGACTCCCTCACCCGGCATCGTCTTCCATGGTCTTGGATCTGCTTCCCGGAAGCCGACGCCAAGCGCAGAAGTACCACCGTCATGGACAATGAACTGACTCCCGTTGCCGACCATGACTCACAGAGGCCGCCGTGACCATCGTTCTCCTCCTCGATTGGTAATGTGTGTATTGAATCACTTAGCAGTACATGTGCAGTTCCAATTTTGTTCATACCTACCCTTCAAATTTCCTAGGTGCTATTGTTCCCGTAAAAGTAATTGGTTATAGCATCCATTGTCCAACAGAATATCAGCTTGTAATTGTGTGTCGCTCCTGTATCGTGTTGTGCTTGGGTAGGTTTTTCATCTGCAACCAATAGTGTGGCAAATGATGGAAAGGTTTTTAGAACTTGCAAGATGCCTGTTGCATGCATCAAGATGCATTTGTATGAGTAGTTTATCTTGTGGGAGAAAAGGATGAACGAGGGAAGGCCTTATTTGCAAATCTGGAGAGGGGTATGGGTATCTTTTTGCAAAATTCCCATTTGTTTCCTTCCTATCTGTCAGATATAAATCGGACAGCCTATATTGCAAAAAAAAGTATAGAGAAAAAAGTAGACAGTAAAGGAAGTAGAGATAAATATTAAATATAAAATATAAAATAAATATAACAGTAGAGAAGAGAGTAGAGATAGAAGAGACGTCAGGAAAGGATCGCGCGCACGGAAAAAAGCAGTAGGGCGTGCGCTAGTTTTGGCGCGCGGCGTCCGGCGCGCTTTATAAAATTAAACGCCCTCCCACCGCTCTGTGCCTTGCCACCGCTCTCTCCCCGCTCTTTTTCGCCTCGCCGCCGCCGTGCCACCATGCTGCCGCGTCGCCGGGAAACTTGGGGATACGCGGCGTCCGCACGCGCCCCTCCGGTGGCTTCTCCGCCGAGATCCGGTTCCACGGGATGCGCCTCGGCCTCGGCAATTTCGACACCACTAACGAGGCCACCCGCGCGTATGACGCGGCGGTGTGGCGCCTCCGGTGGCCTCACAGAACATTGAACTTCCCCAACGTGCCGACACAGGAGCGGGCGCAGGAGCTCACGCCTCTGCCGCGGCTTAGCACCGACGAGGATCGTCATGATAACCGGAGGTGGGAGCACCGTCTCAGCATCGCCGAGATGGACGACGAAGCCATGGCGCTGTGGCGCCAACACTTCTCGCAGGACATCATCAACGAGCGCGAGTTCTACGCGCAAAGGAGGGCGGAGAGGGATAAGAGTAGGGCGGAGCGAGCCGCCTATCGCGAGGACAAGCGTAGGCGAAAAGCGGACGCTCAATTCAACATGAGGCTAGGAGCAGCGTTGCCCTGGGAATCCGATGATGATCGGTATCTTCACGCCTACAGTCAGACGTCGGAGGAGGACATCACCGAGGAGGAGTCGGACGACGAGGAGTAGTTGAATTATCTTTTATTTATCTATCTATGCTGAGAACTATCCTCTACTCTCTAGTATCTACTTCTCGATCTCATCACTCTAAACACTTTTTTAAAAGCACCGTGTGTTGTGATTCTATTGGAGATGCTCTAACATGGCAGACTAGTGCTTTAATGTTGCCCACAAGATGCGCGAGTATTACTAGTAGTATATTTTTCTTGCCATGTTGAGATTTTAAAACCACGAGTGCGAACATGCAGAGGAGCAATGAAGACCAAACACGGGATATTTGGGACATCTTCAAGGAGCGTGGCAAGTTAAAGAGGAGTTGCACCGAACCTGTAAAACGAGCTTTGGTAAGTAACACCCTTTCAATTACTTTCGTGTAGCCTCGTGTTCTTCGATGTGTATATGTTGTAGTTTCTGTTTCTCTTAAGCGTGGTGTTCTTCGATGTGTAATAAGAAGAGTCTTAATCGTCCTAATGCTTTCGTTTTTAGCTTGATGTAGGAAGTGGGTGTTCTCACCTTGTAGTCTGTTTTTTTTCCTTTTGAATTCACTTCTCCGAGTTCTGTTTATCTGGCTTCTACTAAATGGATCTAGGTTGCTCTATGTATTGATCTGAAAAAGAAGTAACTTCATGTCAGGATGCAGTTCCTGCAAGGAGGGAAGTATGGTCAACCTCGAGATCATGTTTCCAAAATGAGGCTGGAGCACAAGGTGCCAGTTCCCTAATGATGTTGGATTAGACACAAGGTGCAAATTCCCAGATGATGCTGGATTACACACAAGCCAGGTGGAGTCGTCAGCTGTTCGTGTCCTCGTGGCATTAGTAAAGGCTGAAAGAAAGCGTGCAGCAGCCCTTGAGAATGTACCTGAGTTCCTGAAGAAGCAAAAAGAGCAATCATATGCTCTCTTCACCCAAGCCAAAGAAGAGATGGAAGAAGCTAGAAATAAGCTAGCAGAGGCAGAGCAGGATAGGTGTTTCCTGCTATCTAAAACTGTTGTCAATACAAAATTTCCTTCATAATAGCTAGGTTCAAATGTTTATCCAGTCAGCATGCCCGTTGTGATGTCCGTGCATCTACTGATGTGGCACAAAATGTTTTTTTTCGGGTCATGTAATAACAACAATTACTTTCCAAACAATAACAGACGAAGCATTGGACATGGTATAGTTCACGCGCAAGCCCGACATTCCAAGTTCAACTTCCACATCAAACTCATGTTCACAGATATCTGCACATTCATACATAATGTCCACAACCATGATTCACTTCAAAGCCAAAAAAATGTGAGGAGAGTTATAAATAAAGAAAATCCTCTACTAGTTCCTGCTACCAGTGCGAGCACAACAAGTCAAGACCATGAGTAAATTAATTATATTTTAGTCATTTTTTGTGTTCTAAAATGCCTGCCGGCTCGCGGAAGGATGTGTTGCCAGCACACGCGTGGATTCAATGAAGGCAGGCGGGGCAGTCTTAAGCTGGTTGCACGCGGCGAGGAGGCGTGCTCAGTCGGGCCTGCAGCGAGTGCAGCCCTCTTGGCCGGCGCGCCTGTTCAATGCATGTGCTATGAGAGGTCGCGTCCGTGTCAGAGCAATCACTCCCTCCGGTCCTTTTTTGTTTGGGTATAACAAAATCTCGTTTTCCATTCACATTTTACAAGTAAAATTCATGGACAAACTTTGACCCAAAGTACGATGGGGACTAGTAAACCAGAATGGAGGTAGTAGTTTTTTTAATCAAAGAAGGGTTTCCCCTTCCGATTTTCATTACTGAAAACCGCATCTAAATCGAAACCATAGTATTTTCCCTAGAACTACCAGGTTCAACATCTCGCAACATAAACCCATACAACCTCCATCGCAAAAAAAACCATACACCAAGGAGGTACGTAATACTGTGAATTCCATTTTCGCTCCATACCAATCGTTCTAAAAACTACTTACTACTTATAACGCGCCATTGAAAATCGGAACTCTTAACCCCGCTAAAAAAACAATATTTTAAACGTGGCTACTCGATCTGTGGCAACTGGCGAGCCACCGCGCTCCAAATCATTCACCTGTGGTCCCGACCATCAACTCCCATGGATCAAATTATCAGGCGAGCTGACAATTCCTACAAAGGTGCTCCACCATGTACCCGATACCCGCAAATGCAGCAATCGTGGACCTAAGGTTTTAGGGTTTATTTGTTAACGTCGCCTTTACGTAACACTCATGTCTGCGAGACAGCGAGAGGCCGACTGCGTGCGCACGCCTCTTCTCTTTGTATATGTACTCCACCGTTTGTCTGGTGTCCAAAAAATTATAATAACTACTAGCAATGTGCCAATACGTTGCCACACGATCAAAGTAGATTAATACATATTCACCGATTTGATAGAAAAAAAGTCTAGTTTTGAAATACGTATATCACTAAAAACATGTTATGTTTCACTCAAAATATATTCCTTTGGCGGTTTTGATGAGATAAGGGAGGAATGTTGTTGGTTTCAAGATTCGAGAAGTGGTATATGTCTAATTTCTACTCTTACTAGCAAGATGCCCGTGCGTTGCACGGAACATCAAGATCTTGTGGAGAAAAGGATGAACAAGGGAAGGCCTTATCTGCAAATGTGGTGAAGAGTGCGGGTAAATTGCCATATTTTCCTTCCTATCCCTCAGATATAAATCGGACGACCTACATTGCAGGATGGCAGGCCCACCATCATCACCAACTCTATTTTTTATCCCTACTCTTATAAAAAGCATTGTCAGTGATGATCGTGTGCCTGCCATCCTGCAATATAGGCCGTCCGATCTATATCTGACGGATAGGAAGGAAACTATGGCAATTTTGCAAAAAGATACCCACACCCCTCTTCACATTTGCAAATAAGGCCTTCCCTCGTTCATCCTTTTCCCCCACAAGATAAACTACTCATACAAATGCATCTTGATGTTCCATGCAACGCATGGGCATCTTGCTAGTTGTTGCAAAAATCCCATGTGTGTGTGAGAGAGAGGGAGAGTGGAGGAGGATGGAGTGCATGTGTGACAAAGACACAAGGAGTGTGTGTGCGATAGGTATCAGCTTAAAATGAGGCGATAGTGTGTGTACACGATCGAGAGGGCGTGTCTCAAGAAGGGAAGAAAAATCTACATAGATACAAGGAGCGGGAGAGAGACATGTATGTGATGGTGGAAGCACGAGTGTGCGGGTGTATAAACCTATCTAGAGGCTAGCTAGTCGATAAATGTTTGTGAGAGAAATACGAGCCGGGGTGCGAAAGTGAGAGTTTTGTGTGTGAGAGAGAGAGAGGCGGTAGTCGGGAAGGGGAGTGGAAGCAGGAGTTGTGTGTGTGTGTGTTTGTGAGAGAGAGAGGAGACGGTAGTCAGGGTTGTCTGATCGGTAAACAAATGAATAATGTCAGTCTGGGATGGAGACGAAAAGGAGACCGCAACAAATGTTGTGTCTACAGGAGAGAGAGAGAGAGAGAGGGAGTAATTTTAGTGGTATGAGTCATATGTAGAGACATATAGGGTGTGTGAGAGAATCCCATAGAGAGAAAGACAAAGTGAAAGACGAGTGGAGACTGTGTGTGTGTGTGGCGGTGAAAAAGAAAGCTTCGGTACCGAGTGATACCAGAGAATAGTAGAGACGTGAGAGATAATGAAAACCGTGTAATGTATAATGATAGGGAGAGTGTGACACTTCTCAAGGGAGACGTCGAGAGACCATGTTTGCGAGGATAGGAGAAACATGAAGTGAGCGTGCGGGTGAGCTGGAGAAAAGAGAGTGATAGCTATCCGAAGGAGCATGCATGCGAGAGAGATGGGCGTGAAAGGAGTGAACAAAAAAGGGATTCAAATATTTGAATTCGAGATGATGATACACGTAATCTATACTCGAACCAAAATTGATCTATCAAACATGCATACTCATATGAATTCACGCACATCTATGTTATTTAATATGTAGATATTACTGATCCATACATTTTAGTAGAACATAATTTGGTTAAATTTTTTCGAATTCAACCTTAAGATTTCGAGATCGTTGTATTTGCAAATCATATTATACATATAAAGGAGCAGAATTCTTTGTTGTGCTTTTGAAAGTATATATAAAAAATGATGTATATAGAATGTAATTCCAATTGAAAATGGATCCCGCCCGAAAAAAATAGAATACAAACGGGATTCGAATTGAGTTGGCACGGTAAACGTGCACTCTGCAAAATTTGAACGAAGCGGGGATAGTCGCAGTAACCGCCCAAAACCAATATCTGCGAGATGGAAATCACTATTGCCTATCCCTGCCACGCAAAGCCTATCTGCTGGATTTCTATAGTTTTCGGTAGGGGTAGGTTTGTAATTTCACCCAAATGTGACGTAACCGCCTCTCACCCGGATTCATACACGGTGGGCGCCAAAACACAGTGTGTCCTCGGCCGAAATCGACTCCCTCCCCGATTCATATTCATACACGGTGGGCGCCAAAAACAAACTCTCGTCAGCAAATATTCGGTGTATGCGAGATTACCATCCTATCCCCAACCGACTAATGTTGATGTGATGTAGTAGAAATTTGAAACGGGGGCTAAGTTTGTAAATTTCCTTGCATTTGAGACAAGCGCGCCTTGAATACATGGTTCCCCTTCCTCTCTACCTCCCTTTTCCCCATTCGTACTCCGTGGGTGCCAAAACTGTTGGAAATATGCCCTAGAGGCAATAATAAAAGTATTATTATTATATTTCCTTGTTCATGATAATTGCCTTTTATTCATGCTATAATTGTATTATCCGGAAATCGTAATACACGTGTGAATACATAGACCACAGTACGTCCCTAGTAAGCCTCTAGTTGACTAGCTCGTTGGTCAACAGATAGTCATGGTTTCTTGACTATGGACATTAGATGTCATTGACAACGGGATCACGTCATTAGGAGAATGACGTGATGGACAAGACCCAATCCTAAGCATAGCACAAGATCGTGTAGTTCGTTTTGCTAGAGCTTTTCCAATGTCAAGTATCTCTTCCTTAGACCATGAGATCGTGTAACTCCCGGATACCGTAGGAGTGCTTTGGGTGTACCAAACGTCACAACGTAACTGGGTGACTATAAAGGTGCACTACAGGTATCTCCGAAAGTGTCTGTTGGGTTGACACGGATCGAGACTGGGATTTGTCACTCCGTATGACGGAGAGGTATCTCTGGGCCCACTCGGTAATGCATCATCATAATGAGATCAAAGTGACCAAGTGTCTGGTCATGGGATCATGCATTACGGTACGAGTAAAGTGACTTGCCGGTAACGAGACTGAACGAGGTATTGGGATACCGACGATCGAGTCTCGGGCAAGTAATGTACCGATTGACAAAGGGAGTGGTATACGGGGTTGATTGAATCCTCAACATCGTGGTTCATCCAATGACATCATCGAGGAGCATGTGGGAGCCAACATGGGTATCCAGATCCCGCTGTTGGTTATTGACCGGAGAGCCATCTCGGTCATGTCTGCATGTCTCCCGAACCCGTAGGGTCTACACACTTAAGGTTCGGTGACGCTATGGTTATTAGGAAGACTTGTATGTGATTACCAAATGTTTTTCGGAGTCCCGGATGAGATCCCGGACATCACGAGGAGTTCCGGAAGGGTCCGGAGGTGAAGATTTATATATGGGAAGTTGTCATGCGGACACCGGAAAGTTTCGGGGGCATATCGGTATTGTACCGGGGCCATCGGAGGGGTTCCGGGGGTCCACCGGGAGGGACCACCCCTCTTGGTGGGCCACATGGTCCGCGTGGGGCAGGGAACCAGCCCCTGGAGGGCTGGGCTCCCCCCCTTGGGCCCATGCGCCTAGGGTTTGGGGGGGAACCCTAAAGGGGGCGCCCCCCTTTGCTTGGGGGGCAAGCCCCCTCCCTGGCCGCCGCCCCCCCCTCTAGATCTCATCTAGAGGGGGCCGGCCCCCTTCCCCCTTCCCATATAAATAGAGGGGTGAGGGGAGGGCTGAACACCCGATCCAAGGCGCAGCCCCTCCCCTCCCCAACACCTCTCCTCCTCCGTTAGCGCTTGGCGAAGCCCTGTCGGAGTACTGCCTCTCCACCAACATCACGCCGTCGTGCTGCTGCTGGAGCCTTCTTCCTCAACCTCTCCTTTCCCCTTGCTGGATCAAGAAGGAGGAGACGTCGTCCGTACCGTATGTGTGTTGAACGCGGAGGTGTTGTCCGTTCAGCACTTGGTCATCGGTGATTTGAATCACGGCGAGTACGACTCCATCATCACCGTTCCCTTGAACGCTTCCGCACGCGATCTACAAGTGGTATGTAGATGCAATCTCTCTCCCATGACTCGTTGCTTAGATGAACTCATAGATGGATCTTGGTGAAACCGTAGGAATAATTTTAATTTTGTGCAACGTTCCCAAACAGTGGCATCATAAGCTAGGTCTATGTGTAGTTCTCTATTGCACGAGTAGAACACAATTTTGTTGTGGGCGTAGATCTTGTCAACTTGCTTGCCGCTACTAGTCTTTTCTTGCTTCAGCGGTATTGTGGGATGAAGCGGCCCGGACCGACCTTACACGTACGCTTACGTGAGACAGGTTCCACCGACTGACATGCACTAGTTGCATAAGGTGGCTAGCGGGTGTCTGTCTCTCCTACTTTAGTTGGAGCGGATTAGATGAAAAGGGTCCTTATGAAGGGTAAATAGAAGTTGACAAAATCACATTGTGGTTATTCGTAGGTAAGAAAACGTTCTTGCTAGAACCCAATTGCAGCCACGTAAAAGATGCAACAACAATTAGAGGACGTCTAACTTGTTTTTGCAGCAATTGTCATGTGATGTGATATGGCCAGAAGTTGTGATGAATGATGAATGATATATTGTGATGTATGAGATCATGTTCTTGTAATAGGAATCACGACTTGCATGTTGATGAGTATGACAACCGGCAGGAGCCATAGGAGTTGTCTTTATTTTTGTATGACCTGCGTGTCATTGAAGAACGCCATGTAAATTACTTTACTTTATTGCCAAACGCGTTAGCCATAGAAGTAGAAGTAGTCGTTGGCGTGACAACTTCATGAAGACACAATGATGGAGATCATGATGATGGAGATCATGGTGTCATGCCGGTGACGAAGATGATCATGGAGCCCCGAAGATGGAGATCGAAGGAGCTATATGATATTGGCCATATCATGTCACTACTATATAATTGCATGTGATGTTTATTATGTTTTATGCATCTTGTTTACTTAGAACGGCGGTAGTAAATAAGATGATCCCTTATAATAATTTCAAGAAAGTGTTCCCCCTAACTGTGCACCGTTGCTAAAGTTCGTCGTTTCGAAGCACCACGTGATGATCGGGTGTGATAGATCCTTACGTTCACATACAACGGGTGTAAGACAGATTTACACATGCAGAACACTTAGGGTTAACTTGACGAGCCTAGCATGTACAGACATGGCCTCGGAACACAGAGACCGAAAGGTCGAACATGAGTCGTATGGAAGATACGATCAACATGGAGATGTTCACCGATGATGACTAGTCCGTCTCACATGATGATCGGACACGGCCTAGTCAACTCGGATCGTGTAACACTTAGATGACTAGAGGGATGTCTAATCTGAGTGGGAGTTCATTAAATAATTTGATTAGATGAACTTAATTATCATGAACTTAGTCTAAAACTTTTGCAAATATGTCTTGTAGATCAAATGGCCAACGCTCATGTCAACATGAACTTCAACGCATTCCTACAGAAAAACCAAGCTAAAAGATGATGGCAGCAACTATTCAGACTGGGTCCGGAACCTGAGGATCATCCTCATAGCAGCCAAGAAAGATTATGTCCTAGATGCACCGCTAGGTGAAGCACCATCCCAGAGAACCAAGACGTTATGAACACTTGGCAATCACGTGCTGATGATTACTCCCTCGTTTAGTGCGGCATGCTTTACAGCTTAGAACCGGGGCTCCAAAAGTGTTTTGAGAAGCACGGAGCATATGAGATGTTCGAGGAGCTGAAAATGGTTTTCCAAGCTCATGCCCGGGTCGAGAGATATGAAGTCTCCGACAAGTTCTATAGTTGTAAGATGGAGGAAAACAGTTTTGTCAGTGAGCACATACTCAAAATGTCTGGGTTGCACAACCACCTATCCCAGTTGGAGATCAACCTCCCGGACGAGGCGGTCATTGACAGAATCCTTCAGTCGCTCCCACAAAGCTACAAGAGCTTTGTGCTGAACTACAATATGCAGGGGATGGTGAAGACCATTCCTGAGGTATTCTCAATGCTGAAGTCAGCAGAGGTTGAAATCAAGAAAGAACATCAAGTGTTGATGGTCAATAAGACCACTAAGTTCAAGAAGGGCAAGGGTAAGAAGAACTTCAAGAAGGACGGAAAATATGTTGCAGCGCCCGGTAAGCCAGTTGCCGGGAAGAAGTCAAAGAATGGACCCAAGCCTGAGACTGAGTGCCTTTATTGAAAGGGGAAGGGTCACTGCAAGCGGATCTGCCCCAAATACTTAGCGGACAAGAAGGCCGGCAAAACTAAAGGTATATTTGATATACATGTAATTGATGTGTACCTTACCAGTACTCATAGTAACTCCTGGGTATTTGATACCGGTACCGTTGCTCACATTTGTAACTCACAGCAGGAGCTGCGGAATAAGCGGAGACTGGCGAAGGACGAGGTGACGATGCGCGTCGGGAATGGTTCCAAGGTCGATGTGATCGCCGTCGGCATGCTACCTCTACATTTACCTACGGGATTAGTTTTAAACCTCAATAATTGTTATTTAGTGCCAAGTTTAAGCATGAACATTGTATCTGGATCTCGTTTGATACGAGATGGCTACTCATTTAAATCCGAGAATAATGGTTGTTCTATTTATATGAGAGATATGTTTTATGGTCATGCCCCGATGGTCAATGGTTTATTCTTAATGAATCTCGAGCGTAATGTTACACATATTCATAGTGTGAATACCAAAAGATGTAAAGTTGATAATGATAGTCCCACATACTTGTGGCACTGCCGCCTTGGTCACATTGGTGTCAAGCGCATGAAGAAGCTCCATGCTGATGGACTTTTAGAGTCTCTATATTATGAATCATTTGACACATGCGAACCATGCCTCATGGGCAAAATGACCAAGACTCCGTTCTCCGGAACAATGGAGCGAGCAACCAACTTGTTGGAAATCATACATACCGATGTGTGCGGTCCAATGAGCGTTGAGGCTCGCGGAGGATATCGTTATGTTCTCACTCTCACAGATGACTTGAGTAGATATGGGTATGTCTACTTGATGAAACACAAGTCTGAGACCTTTGAAAAGTTCAAGGAATTTCAGAATGAAGTAGAGAATCAACATGACCGAAAGATAAAATTCTTACGATTGGATCATGGAGGAGAATATTTAAGTCACAAATTTGGTACACACTTAAGAAAATGTGGAATCGTTTCACAACTCACGCCGCCTGGAACACCTCAGCGTAACGGTGTGTCCGAACGTCGTAATCGCACTCTATTGGATATGGTGCGATCTATGATGTCTCTTACCGATTTACCGCTATCATTTTGGGGATACGCTCTAGAGACAGCTACATTCACTTTAAATAGGGCACCGTCTAAATCCGTGAGACGACACCGTATGAATTATGGTTTGGGAAGAAACCTAAGCTGTCATTTCTAAAAGTTTGGGGATGCGATGCTTATGTCAAGAAACTTCAACCTAAAAAGCTCGAACCCAAGTCGGAAAAATGCGTCTTCATAGGATACCCTAAGGAAACCATTGGGTATACCTTCTACTTAAGATCCGAAGGCAAGATCTTTGTTGTTAAGAACGGATCCTTTCTAGAAAAAGAGTTTCTCTCGAAAGGAGTAAGTGGGAGGAAAGTAGAACTCGATGAAGTACTACCTCTTGAACCGGAAAGTAGTGCAGCTCAGGAAAAGGTTCCTGTGGTGCCTACACCGACTGGAGAGGAAATTAATGATGATGATCAAGGTACTTCTGATCAAGTTTCTACTGAACTTCGTAGGTCCACAAGGACACATTCCACACCAGAGTGGTATGGCAACCCTGTCCTGGAAATCATGTTGTTAGACAACGGTGAACCTTCGAACTATGAAGAAGCGATGGCGGGCCCAGATTCCAACAAATGGCTAGAAGCCATGAAATCTGAGATAGAATCCATGTATGAAAACAAAGTATGGACTTTGACTGACTTGCCTGATGATAGGCGAGCGATTGAAAACAAATGGATCTTTAAAAGAAGACAGACGCGGATGGTAATGTCACCATCTATAAAGCTCGACTTGTCGCTAAGGGTTATCGGCAAGTTCAAGGGATTGACTATGATGAGACTTTCTCTCCCGTAGCGAAGCTTAAGTCCGTCCGATTCATGTTAGCAATTGTCGCATACTATGATTATGAGATATGGCAGATGGACGTCAAAATGGCATTCCTTAATGGGCATCTTAAGGAAGAACTATATATGATGCAGCCGGAAGGTTTTGTCGATCCTAAGAATGCTAACAAAGTATGCAAGCTCCAGCGATCCATTTACGGGCTGGTGCAAGCATCTCGGAGTTGGAACATTCGCTTTGATGAGATGATCAAAGCATTTGGGTTTACACAGACTTATGGAGAAGCCTGCGTTTACAAGAAAATGAGTGGGAGCTCTGTAGCATTTCTCATATTATATGTAGATGACATACTTTTGATGGGAAATGATATAGAATTCTTGGACAGCATTAAGGCCAACTTGAATAAGTGTTTTTCAATGAAGGACCTTGGAGAAGCTGCATATATATTAGACATCAAGATCTATAGGGATAGATCGAGACGCCTCATAGGTCTTTCACAAAGCACATACCTTGATAAGATTTTGAAAAGTTCAAAATGATCAGTCCAAGAAAGGGTTCTTGCCTGTACTGCAAGGTGTGAGATTGAGCTCGGCTCAATGCCCGACCACGGCAAAAGATAAAGAAGAGATGAGTGTCATCCCCTATGCCTCAGCCATAGGATCTATTATGTATGCCATGCTGTGTACCAGACCTGATGTAAACCTTGCCGTGAGTTTGGTAGGAAGGTACCAAAGTAATCCCGGCAAGGAACACTAGACAGCGGTCAAGAATATCCTGAAGTACCTGAAAAGGACAAAGGACATGTTTCTCATTTATGGAGGTGACGAAGAGCTCGTCGTAAAGGGTTACGTCGATGCTAGCTTCGACACAGATCTGGATGACTCTAAGTCACAAACCGGATACGTGTATATGTTGAATGGTGGAGCAGTAAGCTGGTGCAGCTGCAAGCAGAGCGTCGTGGCGGGATCTACATGTGAAGCGGAGTACATGGCAGCCTTGGAGGCAGCGCATGAATCAATTTGGGTGAAGGAGTTCATCACCGACCTAGGAGTCATACCCAATGCGTCGGGGCCGATCAAACTCTTCTATGACAACACTGGGGCTATTGCCCTTGCCAAGGAGCCCAGGTTTCACAAGAAGACCAGGCACATCAAGCGTCGCTTCAACTCCATCCATGAAAATGTTCAAGATGGAGACATAGATATTTGCAAAGTACATACAGATCTGAATGTCGCAGTTACGTTGACTAAACCTCTCTCGCGAGCAAAACATGATCAACACCAGAACTCTATCGGTGTTCGATTCATCACAATGTAACTAGATTATTGACTCTAGTGCAAGTGGGAGACTGTTGGAAATATGCCCTAGAGGCAATAATAAAAGTATTATTTTATATTTCCTTGTTCATGATAATTATCTTTTATTCATGCTATAATTGTATTATCCGGAAATCGTAATACACGTGTGAATACATAGACCACAGTACGTCCCTAGTAAGCCTCTAGTTGACTAGCTCATTGGTCAACAGATAGTCATGGTTTCCTGACTATGGACATTAGATGTCATTGACAACGGGATCACGTCATTAGGAGAATGGCGTGATGGACAAGACCCAATCCTAAGCATAGCACAAGATCGTGTAGTTCGTTTTGCTAGAGCTTTTCCAATGTCAAAGCTCTCTTCCTTAGACCATGAGATCGTGTAACTCCCGGATACCGTAGGAGTGCTTTGGGTGTACCAAACGTCACAACGTAACTGGGTGACTATAAAGGTGCACTACAGGTATCTCCGAAAGTGTCTGTTGGGTTGACACGGATCGAGACTGGGATTTGTCACTCCGTATGACGGAGAGGTATCTCTGGGCCCACTCGGTAATGCATCATCATAATGAGCTCAAAGTGACCAAGTGTCTGGTCACGGGATCATGCATTACGGTACGAGTAAAGTGACTTGCCGGTAACGAGACTGAACGAGGTATTGGGATACCGACGATCGAGTCTCGGGCAAGTAATGTACCGATTGACAAAGGGAGTGGTATATGGGGTTGATTGAATCCTCGACATCGTGGTTCATCCGATGACATCATCGAGGAGCATGTGGGAGCCAACATGGGTATCCAGATCCCGTTGTTGGTTATTGACCGGAGAGCCGTCTCGGTCATGTCTGCATGTCTCCCGAACCCATAGGGTCTACACCCTTAAGGTTCGGTGATGCTATGGTTATTAGGAAGACTTGTATGTGATTACCGAATGTTGTTCGGAGTCCCGGATGAGATCCCGGACGTCACGAGGAGTTCCGGCAGGGTCCGAAGGTGAAGATCTATATATGGGAAGTTGTCATGCGGACACCGGAAAGTTTCGGGGGCATATCGGTATTGTACCGGGGCCACCGGAGGGGTTCCGGGGGTCCACCGGGAGGGGCCACCCCTCTTGGTGGGCCACATGGGCCGCGTGGGGCAGGGAACAAGCCCCTGGAGGGCTGGGCGCCCCCCCTTGGGCCCATGCGCCTAGGGTTTGGGGGGGAACCCTAAAGGGGGCGCCCCCCTTTGCTTGGGGGGCAAGCCCCCTCCCTGGCCGCCCCCCCCCCTCTAGATCTCATCTGGAGGGGGCCGGCCCCCTTCCCCCTTCCCCTATAAATAGAGGGGGGAGGGGAGGGCTGAACACCTGATCCAAGGCGCAGCCCCTCCCCTCCCCAACACCTCTCCTCCTCCGTTAGCGCTTGGCGAAGCCCTGTCGGAGTACTGCCTCTCCACCAACACCACGCCGTCATGCTGCTGCTGGAGCCTTCTTCCTCAACCTCTCCTTTCCCCTTGCTGGATCAAGAAGGAGGAGACGTCTTCCGTACTGTACGTGTGTTAAACGCGAAGGTGCTGTCCGTTCAACACTTGGTCATCGGTGATTTGAATCACGGCGAGTACGACTCCATCATCACCGTTCCCTTGAACGCTTCCGCACGCGATCTACAAGTGGTATGTAGATGCAATCTCTCTCCCATGACTCATTGCTTAGATGAACTCATAGATGGATCTTGGTGAAACCGTAGGAAAAATTTTAATTTTCTGCAACGTTCCCCAACAAAAACACCCTCTCCACCCCACCCTCCTCCGTCCGCCGCCGTCCGCCACCCCATCCACCACCGTCCTCCTCCACGATGCCGGAGCTGATACCCCGACGCTGCCGTCCATTACAAGAGATCGACCTCTCTCATCCACAGCTTCGGACCGGGATCCTTGCATCCCGTCCTCTGCTTCATCCCCGCCGTCGTCCACCTTGCCGGCGCCACTCCTACAACCGTCTCATCCACCGCGCCCCGCCACCACCGTCTACCCTCCTAGATCTGCTTCCACGCCGCCGACAGCCATCGCTACCGCAGCACCATCAAATTCTCAGCAGATGCGTACACGGCGCCGCACCAGAGGCGGTACTCTTTCGTATCTGCTCAACTTATTTATCGCAGCAAGAAAATAGATCGCCACTGCGTTACTCTGATTTCTTGTCTTGGTTGCGAAGTTGCCTTTGTCCCGTTTGCACCTTCAGATCCGCCATGGCACGCTCAACACTATACTCCCAGTGCTTATGGTTTTCCCCTTTTATATTCCACACTAGTTAAATCACAGTAGACTAAATTTCAAAATTGGGTCAGTCGATTTTTCATAGCTCGCCGGAGTTCGCCGGTGCGATCGAAGGGGCTCGGGTGGTTGTGGTGCCTCGCCGAACGAAGAAAACTCGACACGGGTGGGGGTTGGGGCGGGGGTGGGGGTGGGGGTGGTGGAGGAACACAGGCGGTGGGGGCCGGTGGTCCGGCCGGCGGCCCGTGCGGTGTTCTGTATGGGAGGAATCAGAGACGAGGCAGAAGAAGGGTTAGGAGACGTAGGATCTTCATCCAACCGCCTGAAATGGTCAAGAGACAGCTGGGAGTTGCATGCTTAGTGCGCTCTGGTTCATCATGTGTGGGCACTACGCAACCAACATTTTATTATCCAAAATCTGCTTGCTCTTCTTTACCATGTTCATCTTCCGTTCTTCTTTAATATGTACTCTCTCCGTTCCTAAATACAAGTCTTTGTATAGATTCCACCATGGACTACATATGGAGCAAAATGAGTGAATCTACACTCTAAAATGTATCTGGATACATCTGTATGTGATCCATAGTGGAAATCTCTACCAAGACTTATATTTTGGAATGGAGGGAGTATGATAGTAGTACAGTATGTTCCTTGTACTGAAGATGAGCAGGGACATTTGCAGTGTAGAGGTCTATACGGTCGGTTGTGATGGACACTTTGAGCTTCTTTGATTCATAGGATCTTGTAAACATAGGAATAGGATTTGTAGTGGCATGCCCACTTGAATCCTATAAGAATAGCAAGGAAATGCGGGGAGCTGTGTCGCCTTTGAGAGTTACACTGATATTAACAGTACCGCACCTTCACTTGAAGAGAGCTGGTATCCGAAGCCTTTCTAGCCGTACCGGCAATACTAGCACATATATTCCAGCAAGTTCCACTTTGGTGATTTTACTCTGATGCTTAAGGTTTTCCTGTTATATCTACACTATGATCTGTGTAGCTGCTTTGTGTCACACTAGCAGCAGTCCACTCTTGAAGCTAAACACTGCAATGACTTACAAAATTGGCACCAAGGCACTGAGTGCCATTCTGGATGCAATGAAACTCATACGCTCCCCGCCTGTTGATTCTTGTTCAGAATATGATCCTAATGACTATTCTAACCTCGAGGAGTCAAAGGCAGATGGCCTGTCCTGTTCACCCATCAAGGTGCCTGTTCTAATTTGGCAACGTTTTATTGATTGCGGGTATCTTGCATATGTTGTCTTGCATTTCTTCTACTTTGTTGCACCGCCATCTGCTTAGTTTACTCATCATATATGTCGAGATGCCATGCCCATCCATTATCAATACATATTCCATCTGTCATCATACCATGTTTTTCCACTCAAATGCTATTCTTGTGCATCAGACATCAAAAAGGAAGAGTGTGATTGCCGAACCTGAAGGAGCACCAGCAAAGTCCTTGAAAAACGTGGTGGTGCGGGAGAAATCAGACAGCACCCCACTTATATTGGTTGTACAACCAGTGACACAAAACGTAGGCCCGACTCCAGCAGACTGTACCCATACTTCACTAGCCACACCACTAGCCCCACCACACAGGACCTGCACTCCAGCAAAAGGTATACCGATTTCATTTGCCATAGCACCAGCTGTACCATAGAAAAATCCCACTCTAGCAAAAAGTACAGCAAGTCCACCGGCCGAAGACCTATCCCAACTGCAGAGATGGCCAATTCCTGCAGATTGGAACCCCATTCCATTTATTCCCGGTTTAAAAGACAATGCTTTCAATGTTGTTAGGGACTACGTGCATATATTCCCATCATGGGAAGATTATTGTGAAGACAAACACCATTTTCACATCTTCCTGTCCAACTTACGTGTAAGTGTTATTATTCATGGTTATTATTTTCATGTTTTCTGTTGATTGAACACATCAATGATTTACATTACATTGTTGTAACTAGGCGAGGGTCAATCTGGATAGTCATGACGAGTGAGGGAGTCCCGGATTAGGGGGTGTCCGGATAGCTGGACTACCATCATTGGCCAAACTATCATCGGCCGGACTATCATCATCGACCGGACTCCAAGACTATGAAGATACAAGATTGAAGACTTCGTCCCGTGTCCGGATGGGACTTTCCTTGGCGTGGAAGGCAAGCTTGGCGATACGGATACTAGATCTCCTACCATTGTAACCGACTCTATGTAACCCTAGCCCTCTCCGGTGTCTATATAAATCGGATGGCTCTAGTCCGTAGGACACAACAACAACAACCATTACAATCATACCATAGGCTAGCTTCTAGGGTTTAGCCTCCTTGATCTCGTGGTAGATCCACTCTTGTAAACATCCACAATATCAATATCAATCAAGCAGGACGTAGGGTTTTACCTCCATCAAGAGGGCCCGAACCTGGGTAAAACATTGTGTCCCTTGTCTCCTGTTACCATCCGCCTAGACGCACAGTTCGGGACCCCCTACCCGAGATCCGCCGGTTTTGACACCGACATTGGTGCTTTCATTGAGAGTTCCTCTGTGCCGTCACCGATAGGAAGGATGCCTCCTCCCGTCTTCAAGGACGGTATTTTTGCCAAAGGAGCCTTGGCCGCCGGCCAAACTATCCGGCTAGGTGGTTTTCTTATGACCGCATGTCCGGCCACCGCTTCGAGAATGACCTCTCAAGTCGTCAAAAGCAATCTTCACGTCAGCTCGGAATTCGCCGAGCGGCTGGATCCAATAGAGCTCTCGTCCGTAAATGAGCTCTTGGATCGCATCGCCGCCCTGGGAGTCGCTACAGACTACAATCAGATTGGGCTTAAAACCGATCTGAGAGAGATTAACTCTCCCCAGGTCACCCACCATGTTGCAGTGGTAGAGGAACAATGCGGCGACTCTTCTCCTGTATTGAAAACTAGTCATGTCCGGGCTCCCGAACCCCCCATGCCGGATTCCCGCGGAGGGACGGACTTCGATCAAGCACTGAACTTAAAGTCAGGCATCGGACAAGACTCGTTGGACAATATCCAGCAATCCAAGCTTCCAAATTTGGAAACTTCTCGGCCTTCGAGCCTTGAGATGGGTAGGGTTCCGGACTTAATTCCACCCACCCGCCCAGACATATGCGATCTATCTCTAATCCGGCAAGAGCCCGCTGAGACAGTACATCACTACTGGGCCAGATTCCTCCAGGTTATTGACAGGATAAAGGACTGTCGAGAGGAAAACGCAATCTCAATTTTTTGCAATAATTGCACGGACGAGGGAATCTTGAACGCCGTCAGCCGTCGTGAAATTACACGCTTCGCCGACCTGGCGTCCATAGTACAAAAGTACTGTGCGATGGAGAGTTTCCGGACAACTGAAAATAAGTTTTGGGACAATCCGGCCCCGAATACAACCCTAGTCCGCAACAAAAGGGTGCATTACACTCAGGCACCAGATACAAAAACCAAAAAGCAAGAACCCCATAAAGGGCACGGAACCGTACTGGAGGGATGGCTTAGCGGACCCTGTAAAATTCACAGTACAGAGGTGGCCAAAAGTGGCGAGGAGCTTCTAGCCCCGGAAAACCACTCCAACAATACCGGTACAGTATCAACAGTCTTTGAGACTTTCGCATCAAATAATATGCGGAAACGAACAATCCGCAGCCTCGCCGAAGTCTACCAAGTAGCAACAACAAATCCATGGAGCGACACAGCCATCACCTTCAACGCCAGCGATGAACCTAAATTCCGAACAGCCAGAGCACCAGCCGCACTCGTACTTAGTCCAATAGTGGACGGCTTTTGACTTACAAAGGTCCTCATGGATGGCGGCAGCGGATTAAACCTCATCTACGAGGAAACTCTTCAAAAAATGGAAATAGACTGGAGCCGCATTGAGCGAAGCAGCACAACCTTCAGAGGAATAATCCCTAGCCGGGAAGCGCGCTGCACCGGAAAAATCACACTCGATGTGGTGTTCGGCTCGCCGGACAATTACAGATCTGAAGAAGTCACATTCCAAGTGGCCCCGTTCAACAGCGGATATCACGCTATATTAGGACGAGAGGCATTCACAATTTTTCAAGCCGTACCCCATTACGGGTACATGAAGCTCAAAATGCCTGGGCCCGGCGGGATAATCACTCTCGTTAGTGATTCGGACATAGCACTCCGCACCGAAAACAAAACAGCCGCATTAGCCCTGGAGGCACTATCCGAAGCCCTAGCGGCAGAGGAACTCACCGCGCTGCGCGCTACGGTGCACAGAGACGACGTGATACTCGATAAGAGATCCAAGTCCACCTCCTTTAAACCAGCGGACGAAATTATAAAATTCCAGGTCCACCCAACGGACTCGACAAAGATGGCCTCCATCGGGGCACAGTTGAACCTTGATGTAGACGCCGCGCTGCGAGAATTCCTTCGGGAAAATTGGGACATTTTTGCCTGGCATCCTTCAGATATGCCAGGAATCCCTCGCAGGTTGGCAGAGTATAGCCTAAACATCCTAAAAGGGTTCAAGCCAGTCAAACAGGCTCTTCGACGATTTTCCGAACCCAAAAGACAGGCAATGGGAGAAGAACTAGCCAAACTATTGGAAGTCGGATTCATCAGAGACATCAAACATCCGGATTGGCTAGCAAACCTGGTAATGGTACCAAAGAAGGACAGATCATGGCGCTTATGTGTCGATTTCAAAGACCTAAATAAAACCTTCCCAAAGGATCCCTTCCCCCTCCCCCACATCGACCAAATCATCGATGCCACTGCAGGGCACGATTCATTGTGCTTCCTGGACGCATACTCCGGCTATCATCAAATCAAGATGGCAGAAGCGGATCAAGCCGCAACGGCGTTCATTACTCCATATGGACCATTCTGCTTCAACACGATGCCCTTCGGACTTAAAAACGCCGGCGCAACATATTAGCGCATGATTCAGACATGTCTGGCTACCCAGATCGGCAAAACAGTAGAGGCATACGTAGACGACGTAGTCGTCAAAACCAAACACGTCAAAACTCTAGTAGACGACTTGAGGGTCACATTCGACAACCTCCGAGCATATGACATCAAGCTGAATCCGGAGAAATGCGTTTTCGGCGTACCAGCCGGAAAGCTCTTGGGCTTCATTGTATCCGGTAGAGGAATTGAAGCAAATCCGGCCAAAATCCGAGCCCTATCACAGCTGGATATTCCAAAAAACCTCAAACAGATCCAGAAATTGACTGGATGCATGGCGGCTCTCAGCCACTTTATCTCCCGCCTTGGAGAAAAGGCATTGCCCCTCTATCGCCTCCTCAGGCACACCAAACACTTCGAGTGGACGGATGCTGCCACTGCCGGACTCGAAGAAATAAAGGCCATATTGGCAACGAATCCGGTCCTGGATGCGCCCAACCTGGGCGAACCTATGTTGTTATACATCGCGGCAACACATCAAGTAGTAAGCGCGGTGCTCGTCGTAGAACGAGAGATAGAAGGGCATAAATTCCCTCTTCAAAAACCAGTGTACTACGTATCCACTATTTTAACCCCCTGCAAGTCCCGTTACCCACACTATCAAAAGATAGCGTATGCGGTGTTCATGGCATCCCGGAAGCTCCGACACTACTTTCAAGAGTGTTCGATAACAGTGGCCTCCGAGGTACCCCTAAATGACATTATAAATAACCGCGACGCAACGGGTAGAATTGCAAAATGGGCCATTGAGCTCTTACCATTCGATATAACTTACAAACCCCGGCGAGCTATAAAGTCGCAAGTTTTGGCTGACTTTGTCGCTGAGTGGACTGAAGCCAAACTCCCTAAAGAGTACGGCGCATACTCCAATTGGATTATGCATTTCGACGGCTCCAAAATGTTGACCGGATTGGGGGCTGGCATCGTACTAACATCCCCAACCGGGGACAGAGTCCAATACGTACTTCAGATAATGTACACGGACTCCAACAACGCAGCCGAATACGAGGCCCTCTTACATGGCCTCCGGATGGCAATCTCCATGGGCATCCAACGCCTAGAGGTGCGCGGGGACTCAAACCTCGCAATATCCCAAGTAAATGGAGACTTTGACGCCAAGGATCCAAAAATGGCAGCCTATCGCAACGATGTCTTTAAAATGTCAGCTCGGTTTGAAGGACTTGAATTCCACCATGTAGCCAGAGATAATAACCAAGCGGCCGACGTATTGGCACGCATTGGCACAAAACGTGACGCTGTCCCTCCAAATATCTTCCTGGAACGGTTGTTCAAGCCATCCGTACTATGGGAAGAGGAGTCCGGAAATAACAAACCGGAGGCAGCCGCAGAGCAATCTGACATAACTGGCGATCCAGCCGACGAAACAACACCCTCAGCTCACGACATAATGGCAGTAATCGCCCCATGGACAGAGCCGTTCCTAGCCTACTTGCTTAGGCAGGAACTCCCCGAAGACCATAATGAGGCCCGCTGCGTAGTCTGGCGATCTAAAGCCTACAAGGTCCATGAGGGAGAACTCTATAAGAAAAGCACAACCGGAATCCTTCAAAGGTGTATCTCCAAAGAGGAAGGGCGAGACCTTCTGGCTGAAATTCACGCCGGACTAGGCGGACACCACGCCGCAGCCCGGGCCCTTGTAGGAAAGGCATTCCGTACAGGATTTTATTGGCCGACGGCCCGGGCAGATGCTCAGGACTTAGTCCAAAGATGCGTCGGTTGTCAGCTCTTTGCTAATCAGAGCCACATGCCACCCACCGCCCTCAAAACTATACCCATTACCTGGCCGTTCGCAGTCTGGGGGCTTGACATGGTTGGACCACTTAAAGGGGGAACCCACAAGCAAAGGTACCTATAGGTCATGGTGGATAAATTCACCAAATGGATAGAGGCCAAGCCAGTTAAAACGGCAGAGTCCGGACCAGTGATAGACTTTATATCCGGGGTAGTACACCGTTATGGTGTCCCCCACAGCATCATCACCGATAACGGCACAAACTTCACGGCCGATGAGGTTAAATCATGGTGCAAAAATATGGGCATCAAGCTCAATTACGCTTCAGTCTATCATCCTCAAACCAACGGTCAAGTGGAACGAGCAAATGGTCTAATAATGAGCGGCATCAAACCCAGACTAGTGCGGTCCCTTACAAAATCTGACATGCACTGGGTAGAGGAGCTCGACTCCGTACTCTGGGGGCTGCGGACAACGCCTAGCCGTACTACCGGATTCACACCATTTTTTATGGTATACGGTGCAGAAGCAGTTTTGCCCTGCGACATCATTCATGACTCACCTCGAGTGCGCATGTACGAAGAAAGAGAAGCCGAGTTGGATCGGCAGGACAGCTTGGACGCATTGGAGGAAGAACGCGATGTCGCCAAGGCTCGTTCCGCATTCTATCAGCAGCAGGCTCGAAGATACCAAAGCAGAGAAGTACGGGCCAAGACTTACAACGTTGGCGAACTGGTTCTACGCCTGCCGGACAAGAGAAAGGACAAGCTCAAGCCCAAATGGGAAGGCCCCTTCATCATCGATAAAGTCTTGACCGGCGGAGCGTACCGTCTACGAAATGCATCGGATAACCGACTCGAGCCGAACCCATGGAACGCAGCCCGCCTCCGAAGATTCTATGCCTAGCGCCGGACTAAGAGTTTGTCCCTTTCCCCCCGTCCAAATTTATTTTTACTTCAGCTTCCTTTCGTTTATCTTTTTCTTCTCAACCCTATTCATCAAAGCCTTAAAAGGCCTACTTGTGCATCGTTCGCGCGCAACTGATGTGCTATCCGCACTCATTATACCTGGGGGCTTCTTTACCAGAAGCTTAATTATAAGGGCTTCAGGCCCAGCACATGTGTCAAGCCTCCACATGTACCTTTTATTCACCATTATATGCATCGATATGACTTAAGTTTTGGCCAAGCTGGGTTGCCTGGCTCCTATGCTTACCCCTACGTTCCCGATTGTTCGGCTAGGAGGTAAAGGGAGCACCTTTGCGATTGTTACTGCCGGGTCAGCCGGATATGTACCTCAGACTGGGTGAAGCCGAAAGCTAGTGTTCTTAAGGGAATATTCGGTCGGTGACTTAAAAGATGATTTTTTTTATCTACTCATTTATCTGCCCCCAGATGTTTTTCTGCTTTTTTCGCAGTCCGGACATGCACTTTAGGGCATGCCACCCCCAGAGGAAAGGAACCCTTAACGGAACTATTCTCCCTGGAAGATGTTTCTTACTACCCATGTAATATAACATAACTAGTAGGGCACTTGTCTGATAAAGCACTAATGACCCCTACGCCTGGTCTCCATGCATACCCCGGTTGTTTCATAACCGAGAAGGTATTCGGACACACTCCGGACTCTAGGGTCCCGAGGTCGAAGCGAAAAGGTCGGCAAAGACAAACAATCTACAATCCGGCTAGAAGGCATTTTACATGTCATTTTATAATACATTGTCAAATCGACTGATTGTATTCTTCCTCAATCCCGTCTAACAGGTTGTCTAATTTACAGTCCTGTTGGGAAAATTTAGCGGCCAACTCTACTTGGCCGTATACTAAACTCACAGGGATCTCCTTCCCATCGGGCCCCACAGGTCCGACTTCGGCCATGTGGTTGGGATTTGCCTTCTTGTACCGCGTCTTTACCATGGCCCAGGCCTCCCTGGCACCTTGGCGGTAGGCCGAAATCTTCCATAAATGGAAGCGCTGCCGCACTCCCTGAAGCTTCTCCGCAAGCTCCCCAAGACCCTCGGGTAAGGAGAAGGCTGGCCATAAAGCCTGGATGACGCCGCTCATTGCCTGCCGAACTCGTTCGATCAGTTGCAACAATTCGGGCAGTTGATCACCCGTTGATACGGGCATCTCCTCCGCAGGGCGACCTGTGAGCATACCTTCAGACATATTTTGTCAAATTGACTTCCTCTCCGAACTCTTCTTTTCAAAGGAGTTCGCTCAAGCACTTACTATAGATGCCGCGACGAAGCCGCTGATTCTCCTTAACGGAGCCCGACAGCTCGGCCCGAACGCCTTTCAGCTCTTCTCGAAGTTGGGCATGGGCATCCTGGAGCTTGTTCCTTTCATGCTGCACCTTATGCAGCACCCTCTCGCCGGCCTTTAGTTGGCGCAGAAGTTCTTGCCTGTCCGGATCTTGTCCGGCAGCACCTGCAACGTCATTTTTTAGACTTGCACAAAGGCAAACCACTACTTATCTTTCTAAAATAATGCATTACCAGGAGAGGTCCCTGTGTTTCCTCCTGCGCCAGAGAGTGCGGCCTCAAGTTGGGCCTTGCACTCTTGCAGCTCCTGAGACAGTTGGGTATTCTTCTCGGTAAGATCCTACGTTTCATATGATCCTTAAATCAGTTAATATAACTACTTTAAGTCTCGGGGGCTACTGGCATATATAACTACTAAATTCTCTTACCCGTATGTCTTTTACATACTGCTCCGTGGCTCTGGTAAAACCATCTTGAGCAGCACGAAGGTGCGCGTCCCCCGCGTTAAAGGCATTCAACGCCTTGGGGGAGAAGCACGCGTCACGAAATAATGTCCGGCGGCGCCTGTGATTCATGGCACTCTCCACCTCAGACTTGGTGGCGGACAGTCTGTCGGCATCCTCCGTCGGAGGAACGTCCGGCTCGCGCCTTGCGCTCACCTCCCCCTCCAGACCAGGTGCTGGAGCGTGGCTGGTAGAGGTTGGATTGGCAACCTCCACGCCCGCAGTCCGGCGGGCTCTTTTTTCCCTAAAAAAGTCATGAGCACTCAAACGCTTCCTAGGAACGTTGCTCTAAATAATGAATTGTGAGCTACACCTTTGTGGCGACGTTTCAGTCTGCGCCGCGCTCCTCTTCCGCCTACTGGTCCGGACTGGCCTTTGTTGGTCAGCCACCGCGGGCTCGGCTTCTCGCCCTAGGGGCGCCTCCTACACAGCGCCATCATATACGGTGGTCAGAAATAAGCAAGGAAGGAATGACGGTGTCAGGACTTCGGTCGCAATCACCTGGGAAGCCGGATATAGTCCGGGATAGTCGGCCATGATGGCGACTAAAGCATTGTCCATGCTGAGCTGGTGGAACACCCCGTCGATTAGCTCCACCTTTATGTCTGGATCCTCTTCGAAGGCCAGATCCCGAGATCTCTCTGGATCCTCGGGTTGCGGAGCTGGACTTAGCATGTCTTCCACGATCCGGCGCAGCTCCTGCGTCGAAAGAAGAACACAATATAAGAAACTTAAGTTTCAAAAAGCATGGGTCGGGCACGCAGAGTGTTCGCTTACCCAAGACCGGGGATTATTCATGAAGAACCCATTTAATGGGTTCGTCCGAAGGAGATCCTCCTTCTCCCCTTATACAGGCCGGACAAGATCGTCACTAGGTCTTCGACCGAATCCGGCCCTTTGCGGCCATGACAGGTGGCATCGTCCTCCCCGTTGAAATCCCACATGGGGTGGCCCCTGTATTGTAGTGGCTGCACCCCCCGCATAATGCATGTTGCCATGACTCCAATCATTGTCAACCCGGAATGGGCCAGTAACCTTATTCGGCCCATCAAATAATGGACGCTCTTGTCTTCCTCCAGTTGGGGGCTCCGCGGACGCCAACTAAGGCGTTTCTTCAGAGGAGCATTGCTGAACTCCGGGAGGCCGATCCGAACAGGGTCCGGCAGCGGAGCGTCTTCTATATAAAACCATTCCGAAGGCCAGTCTTCGGACGCCTTCTTAGGGGTTCCGGATGGATATCCGGTCCCGGCAATGCGCCATATTTCGGCACCGCCCACTTGATATATGGACCCCTCGTGAGAGCGGGGTACAAGGCAGAACAACCTCTTCCACAGCGCGAAATGAGGCTCGACGCCCAGGAATAGCTCGCAAAGAGCTACGTAACCCGCAATATGCAGGATTGAGGCGGGCGTGAGGTGATGAAGCTGGAGTCCGTAGAACTCCAGGAGCCCGCGGAGGAATGGATGTATAGGAAATCCGAGCCCCCTTATCAGATAGGGGACGAAGCATACCCGCTCCCCTTTGTTGGGACTTGGGGTAGCCTCCGCTTGCATCCCACCTTTGTAGGTGGCCAGCCCGGCTCGAACCGGAACCATGAAGGCCGGAGGGAGATATCCCCCGCTTGGAGCTTCACCAGCTCGTTGTGCGGAACAGAGCATCTCCTCCAATCTCCTGGCAAAGGGCTGGGAGCGCGAGAAGAGGAGCCGCGTTGACGGTCCATGCTGGAATGGATTCTTGGGCGAAAGCGCTCCAATGAGTATTTGCGGGAGGAAGATGGTGATTTGGATCTGGATTCTTGCCTCCCTTATAGGCAGATTATTCGCACAACTAGGGGGTAAAACATAAAAGACACCCTGGCTTTTCGCATTCGCGCGACGCGTGGAAGAAGGCCATTATTGGGCATGGAAGCCAAGACGCGCAACATTGATGAGGAAGCCGGACACTGTTCGGCAGGTATGTGGAACTTGAAGGAGAACCCGCCTTGCAACACCGAAGACTACACACATGCTGGACTTATCGTCATTAAAGCCTGGTTTGGGGGCTACTGAAGGAGTCCCGGATTAGGGGGTGTCCGGATAGCCGGACTACCATCATCGGCCGAACTATCATCGGCCGGACTATCATCATTGACTGGACTCCAAGACTATGAAGATACAAGATTGAGGACTTCGTCCCGTGTCCGGATGGGACTTTCCTTGGCGTGGAAGGCAAGCTTGGCGATACGGATACTAGATCTCCTACCATTGTAACCGACTCTATGTAACCCTAGCCCTCTCCGGTGTCTATATAAACTGGATGGCTCTAGTCCGTAGGACACAACAACAACAACCATTACAATCATACCATAGGCTAGCTTCTAGGGTTTAGCCTCCTTGATCTCGTGGTAGATCCACTCTTGTAAACGTCCACAATATCAATATCAATCAAGCAGGACGTAGGGTTTACCTCCATCAAGAGGGCCCAAACCTGGGTAAAACATCGTGTCCCTTGTCTCCTGTTACCATCTGCCTAGACGCACAGTTCGGGACCCCCTACCCGAGATCCGCCGGTTTTGACACCGACAACGAGCAAAGCTTGCTTGTGCTTTTCAAGGAAGCATTGCAGCAGTATCGGTGTTACCTGAGGAATCACACTTTGATGGCAAGTCTATAAACAAATTTCCGGTGAAGTCTCCTATGCTAAATTTAGAAGGCATTTAATGGAAAAACCTTGTTATGCACTGGCCTCGTTCCCAGGATGAGGTACTGTCTATGAAATCACATGATAATTTGAACTTCTACTTTTACGCATGTGCCTTACGGATCTTTTTTGCAGGAAATCTGCTCGAAGAAGAATTCCAGTTTGACAAGAATGACAGGATATCGCAAATATGTTGCCCGCTGCTTTGCTCTTGTTAGTACCTATTGTCCCGTATCACTGTACTTGCATACATACCTGGTTCATTATGTGATAGCAGTATGCATGATAGCTTGCTTATCAATTGTTCGCTCCAAATTATCTGATCTGTATGAATGGTTACATTAGTGTAGAATATATCCAACGCCAATGTTTTTTTAGATCTGCATTGTTCTTGTAAGTACATGCTGTCCTTTATTAGTGTACTTATAATGACAGGTAGTTGTTCATGTACCATCACTCTGCAACTTATTTTCCTTTGCCCTCCATTTTCTACACATCAGATCTATATTTACTCTTACCATAAGGTTGGTACTGAAGAATTTTAGCCGTGCATTGCTCTTGGTTGTACCTTTTCCCTGTATCGCTGCACTTACATTTATAGCTACTTGGTTATGTAGCATCACTCTTCATCTTATCTTAAATATTCTCCATTTTTTCGTATATTATCACATCTATATTTAGTCTTAACAAAATGTAGAATAAAGGCAATGCTTTTGAAGAAGATTCTGTGGTAAACTTCTTGCATTGCCCCCCCCCCCCCATCAGCATGGACAAGGCCTTTATAGAGCCTGTCTTCACCAATAATGTAAGTTTGTCCATCTCAAGCCTTCAAACTTTGTTGTATATATTTGGTTAGGCATGACTGCAATAGCTATTTATTTTTGGTGTTTGCATCAAATTGCTTGTTTAAAGTTTATTATGTAGTTCATAAACAAAAGTTTGTCCTTTCCCAATTTAAGTTTTCAGTTGTACAACCAAGTTCCTTCTCCATACCATGTAAATTATACTATACAGAGCAAGTGATCTTCTTTTGCACTGCATGTATGCTTCTGTTCTTCATCCGTAATCCAGTGGTGTGGTGAACCTACCCACTACAGCACAATGTCATATTCTGCAATGTCTTAACTATGGACAATGTCATATCATTCTACTATTATTTAAACCGTCTCTTTATTTGCCAATCTAAAATGGTATAGATTGACAGCACACTAACCATTGATACTTATGAGTTATTGATCTGTTATCCAGTGGTGTCGTGAAGCTGCCAACTCCTTCACAATGTCATTTCCTGCCATGTCTTGACCTGAACAATACCATATTGTGTTAATGCAATTTTAAACTGTGTCAATTTATTCGTTAGTAAGAAATGTGATGAATTGTCAGCACTGATACTTTTATATGCAAAACCTGTCTTCTGTCTGCTTGTTTATCTTTCAGAGTGAGGAAGATATAAGTGTTGAACAAGCGCAGTCTCATCATCTTGCTCAGCTGCTTGCGCTGCAGCTCCCCAGCAGGGCTAACCTTTCTTGAACTCTATTGAAGTGTTGTCGGTTTTTTATATTATTTTGTTGGCGTGTTTATTTGCACTGGTGGCGATCTTTGATGCCCAGTGTATGTAATCTGCTGTTTGCTTGTGCTTTATTATCATAGTGGCGAAATTTGATGCCCAGTGGATGTAATATGTCGTAAGTTCTTTATTGTATAGTCTAGGTTTTTTTTCTTATTCACAATGCTCAAGTTATTTTACTGTATATATATCCTGTCTTCGTAGTAAACCGGCCAAACCATAAAATTACGGTACATAATCAGGCCATCATGCAATCACGATGTAGGTTGGGCCTGAAACATGCCAAACAGCTCACGGGCCAGCAGCAGCCCGAAATGAACCCCGGCCCATGATAGTGCGAATCAAATCACGGGCTTTTAACAGGCCAAAATTGTCTCGGTCCTTGTTTGGCCCAATCAGATATCGGCTGCGAGCAGGCCGGATGCAAACCGGGCCGTAGTTAGGCCCAACTATATGACGGGCTTTTAACAGGCCGAAATTAATATAGGGCTGAAATGTTAAACGGGCCCTTAACGGGCCAGAACTAATATCAGGCCAAATTACTAAGTGGGCCTTTAGCAAATGGGCTCAAAAGCATAGTGTCCAGTTGACGGGCCGAATCTGATATGGGCCATAATTGAGCCCAAAGCCTCTTAAAGGGCCGGACCTGATCTGGGCCATAATTTGGCCCAGAACGTGGTAGGCTTTTAACGGGCCGGATCTCATATGGGCCACTATTAGGCCCGGAGCGTGGCAGGCCATTAATGGACCGGATCAAATATGGGTCGGCATTTGGCCCAAAACATGGCAGCCAGTTAATGGGCCGGCCTACTAGGGTCCTCAAATTCTTGTGGGCCTACAGCTGGGCCGGCCCATTAATGTCAGCGAAATCTCGTGGGCCTTTAGCTGGGCTGGCCCATTATGATCCGCAAAAATCTTGTGGGCCTTTACCTGGGCCGGCCCATTATGGCACACAAAAATCTTGTGGGCCTTTACCTAGGCTGACCCATTATGGCCCGCAAAATCTTGTGGGCCTTTAGCTGGGCCAACCCATTATGGTACGCAAAGTCTCGTGGGCCTTTAGCTGGGCCAGCCCATTATGGTCCGCAAAATCATGTGGGCCTTCAGTTGGGCCGGCCCATTTAAACTTGATGGGCCGGTCCATGTGTCAACATATCATAGGCGTGTCTCGCCCATTGGATGAGTGACACATGTGCCAACGCGAACCTGACACGTGTCTCCTCCAGCCAATGATGATTTTACACGTGGAAAATCCCCAGGTTATCGGATCCAAAACCCGACCCGATAGCTTAACGGCGTTCCGTTACGGTGGATGCCACGTGTCGGTCACCCTTGACGAAAGCTCTTCTGTGACGCGCGATTTATCGTCATGGAAGTGGACACTTCCGTGATGATAATTTTGGTACTGTCATGGAACACTTCTACGACAGCACAGGTATGACTATCTTGATTCTGTCATAAAATCGTAATGGATGTACATGCATGACAGAAAACGCGACCTACTGTGACAAACACGTATCATCACAGAAGTGTATTTTTTTGTAGTGAATTCTAACATGAATAATAAACATTCATCATGATATAAGGAAATAAATAATAACTTTATTATTGCCTCTAGGGCATATTTCCTTCAGTCTCCCACTTGCACTAGAGTCAATAATCTAGATTACACAGTAATGATTCTAACACCCATGGAGCCTTGGTGCTGATCATGTTTTGCTCGTGGAAGAGGCTTAGTCAATGGGTCTGCAACATTCAGATCTGTAAGTATCTTGCAAATTTCTATGTCTCCCAGCTGGACTAGATCCCGGATGGAATTGAAGCGCCTCTTGATGTGCTTGGTTCTCTTGTGAAATCTGGATTCCTTCGCCAAGGCAATTGCACTAGTATTGTCACAAAAGATTTTCATTGGACCCGATGCACTAGGTATAACACCTAGATCGGATATGAACTCCTTCATCCAGACTCCTTCATTCGCTGCTTCCGAAGCAGCTATGTACCGCTTCACACGTAGATCCCGCCACGATGCTTTGTTTAGAACTGCACCAACTGACAGCTCCACCGTTCAATGTAAACATGTATCCGGTTTGCGATTTAGAATCATCCGGATCAGTGTCAAAGCTTGCATTGACGTAACCATTTACGACTAGCTCTTTGTCACCTCCATAAACGAAAAACATATCATTAGTCCTTTTCAGGTATTTTAGGATGTTCTTGACCGTTGTCCAATGATCCACTCCTGGATTACTTTGGTACCTCCATGCTAGACTTATAGCAAGGCACACATCAGGTCTAGTACACAGCATTGCATACATGATAGAGCCTATGGCTGAAGCATAGGGACCATCTTTCATGTTCTCTCTATCTTCTGCAGTGGTCGGGCATTGAGTCTTACTCAAGTTCACACCTTGTAACATAGGCAAGAACCCTTTCTTTGCTTGATCCATTTTGAACTTCTTCAAAACTTTGTCAAGGTATGTGCTTTGTGAAAGTCCAATCAAGTGTCTTGATCTATCTCTATAGATCTTGATGCCCAATATATAAGCAGCTTCACCGAGGTCCTTCATTGAAAAACTCTTATTCAAGTATCCCTTTATGCTATCCAGAAATTCTATATCATTTCCAATCAACAATATGTCATCCACATATAATATTAGAAATGCTATAGAGCTCCCACTCACTTTCTTGTAAATACAGGCTTCTCCAAAAGTCCGTACAAAACCAAATGCTTTGATCACACTATCAAAGTGTTTATTCCAACTCCGAGAGGCTTGCACTAGTCCATAAATGGATCGCTGGAGCTTGCAGACTTTGTTAGCTCCCTTTGGATCGAAAAAACCTTCTGGTTGCATCATATACAGCTCTTCTTCCAGAAATCCATTCAGGAATGCAGTTTTGACATCCATCTGCCAAATTTCATAATCATAAAATGCGGCAATCGCTAACATGATTCGGACAGACTTAAGCATCGCTACGGGTGAGAAAGTCTCATCATAGTCAATCCCTTGAACTTGTCGAAAACCTTTTGCAACAAGTCGAGCTTTATAAACAGTAACATCACCGTCAGCGTCAGTATTCTTCTTGAAGATCCATTTATTCTCAATGGCTTGCCGATCATCGGGCAAGTCAACCAAAGTCCACACTTTGTTCTCATACATGGATCCCATCTCAGATTTCATGGCCTCAAGCCATTTTGCGGAATCTGGGCTCACCATCGCTTCTTCATAGTTCGTAGGTTCGTCATGGTCTAGTAACATAACCTCCAGAACCGGATTGTTGTACCACTCTGGTGCGGATCTTACTCTAGTTGACCTACGAGGTTCAGTAACAACTTGATCTGAAGTTCCATGATCATCATCATTAACTTCCTCACTAATTGGTGTAGCCATCACAGGAACCGGTTTTTGTGATGAACTACTTTCCAATAAGGGAGCAAGTATAGTTACCTCATCAAGTTCTACTTTCCTCCCACTCACTTCTTTTGAGAGAAACTCCTTCTCTAGAGAGGATCCATTCTTAGCAACGAATGTCTTGCCTTCGGACCTGTGATAGAAGGTGTACCCAACAATTTCCTTTGGGTATCCTATGAAGACACATTTCTCCGATTTGGGTTCGAGCTTATCAAGTTGAAGCTTTTTCACATAAGCATCGCAGCCCCAAACTTTAAGAAACGACAACTTTGGTTTCTTGCCAAACCATAGTTCATAAGGCATCGTCCCAACAGATTTCGATGGTGCCCTATTTAACGTGAATGCAGCCGTCTCTAAAGCATAACCCCAAAATGATAGCGGTAAATCAGTAAAAGACATCATAGATCGCACCATATCTATTAAAGTATGATTACAACGTTCGGATACACCATTACGCTGTGGTGTTCCGGGTGGCATGAGTTGCGAAACTATTCTGCATTGTTTCAAATGTAGACCAAACTCGTAACTCAAATATTCTCCTCCACGATCCGATCATAGAAACTTTATTTTCTTATTACGATGATTTTCAACTTCACTCTGAAATTCTTTGAACTTTTCAAATGTTTCAGACTTATGTTTCATTAAGTAGATATACCCATATCTGCTCAAATCATCTGTGAAGGTGAGAAAATAACGATATTCGCCACGAGCCTCAATATTCATCGGACCACATACACCTGTATGTATAATTTCCAACAAATCTGTTGCTCTCTCCATAGTTCCGGAGAACGGTGTATTAGTGATCTTGCCCATGAGGCACGGTTCGCAAGTACCAAGTGATTCATAATCAAGTGGTTCCAAAAGTCCATCAGTATTGAGTTTCTTCATGCGCTTTACACTGATATGACCTAAACGGCAGTGCCACAAATAAGTTGCACTATCATTATCAACTCTGCATATATTGGCTTCAACATTATGAATATGTGTGTCACTACTATCGAGATTCATCAAGAATAGACCACTCTTCAAGGGTGCATGACCATAAAATATATTACTCATATAAATAGAACAACCATTATTCTCTGATTTAAATGAATAACCGTCTCGCATCAAACAAGATCCAGATATAATGTTCATGCTCAACACTGGCACCAAATAACAATTATTTAGGTCTAATACTAATCCCGAAGGTAGATGTAGAGGTAGCGTGCCGACGGCGATCACATCGACTTTGGAACCATTCCCCACGCGCATCGTCACCTCGTCCTTGGCCAGTGTTCGCTTAATCCGTAGTCCCTGTTTCGAGTTGCAAATATTAGCAATAGAACCAGTATCAAATACCCAGGTGCTACTGCGAGCTCTAGTAAGGTACACATCAATAACATGTATATCACATATACCTTTGTTCACCTTGCCATCCTTCTTATCTGACAAATACTTGGGGCAGTTCCGCTTCCAGTGACCAGTTTGCTTGCAGTAGAAGCACTCGGTCTCAGGCTTAGGTCTAGACTTGGGTTTCTTCTCTTGAGCAGCAACTTGCTTGTTGTTCTTCTTGAAGTTCCCCATCTTCTTCCCTTTGCCCTTTTTCTTGAAACTGGTGGTCTTATTGACCATCAACACTTGATGCTCTTTCTTGATTTCTACCTCCCCAGCCTTTAGCATTGCGAAGAGCTCGGGAATTGTCTTATCCATTGCTGCCTCTTGAGCACTGCGTTGGACTTCCCCGAAGAGGAGAGGATGATCCAGCAAAGTAGCATAAGTATTTCCCTCAGTTTTTGAGAACCAAGATATCAATCCAGTAGGAGACTACGCGCGAGTCCCTCGTACCTACACAAAGCAAATAACTCGTCGCAACCAACACGAATAGGGGTTGTCAATCCCTTCACAGTCACTTACGAGAGTGAGATCTGATAGAGATGATAGATAATATTTTTGGTATTTTTGTGATAAAGATGCAAAGTAAAATAAAAAGGCAAAGTAAAAAAGCAAAGCAATAATAAAGTGATGGAAGATTAATATGATGAAGATAGACCCGGGGGCCATAGATTTCACTAGTGGCTTATCTCAAGAGCATAAGTATTTTACGGTGGGTGAACGAATTACTGTTGAGCAATTGACAGAATTGAGCATAGTTATGAGAATATCTAGGTATGATCATGTATATAGGCATCACGTGCGAGACAAGTAGAACGACTCCTGCCTGCATCTACTACTATTACTCCACTAATTGACCACTATCCAGCATGCATCTAGAGTATTAAGTTCAAGAAAACATAGTAACGCCTTAAGCAAGATGACATGATGTAGAGGGATAAATTCATGCAATATGATAAAAACCCCATCTTGTTATCCTCTATGGCAACAATACAATACGTGCCTTGCTGCCCCTACTGTCACTGGGAAAGGACACCGCAAAATTGAACCCAAAGCTAAGCACTTCTTCCATTGCAAGAAAAACCAATCTAGTAGGCCAAACCAAACTGATAATTCGAAGAGACTTGCAAAGACAACCAATCATACATAAAAGAATTCAGAGAAGATTCAAATATTGTTCGTAGATAATCTTTATCATAAACCCACAATTCATCAGTCTCAACAAACACACCGCAAAAAGAAGATTACATCGAATAGATCTCCACGAGAGAGGGGGAGAACATTGTATTGAGATCCAAAAGGAGAGAAGAAGCCATCTAGCTATTGACTATGGACCCGAAGGTCTGAGGTAAACTGCTCACACTTCATCGGAGGGGCCATGGTGATGATGTAGAAGCCCTCCGTGGTGGATGACCCCTCTGGCGGAGCTCCGGAACAGGCCCCAAGATGGAATCTCATGGGTACAGAAGGTTGCGGCGGTGGAATTAGGTTTTTGGCTCTGTCTCTGGTCATTTGGGGGGTACGTAGGTATATATAGGAGGAAGAAATATGTCGGTGGAGCTTTGTGGGCCCCACGAGGGTGGGGGCGCGCCCTGGGGGGGTAGGCGCGCCCCCTACCTCGTGTCCACCTCGAAGCTTCCTTGGCATAGGGTCCAAGTCTCCTGGGTCATATTCGGTGAGAAAATCACGTTCCCGAAGGTTTCATTCCATTTGGACTCCGTTTGTTATTCCGTTTCTTCGAAACTCTGAAATAGGCAAAAAACAGCAATTCTGGGTTCGGCCTCCGGTTAATAGGTTAGTCCCAAAAATAATATAAAAGTGGATAATAAAGCCCAATAATATCCAAAACAGTAGATAATATAGCATGGAGCAATCAAAAATTATAGATACGTTGGAGATGTATCAGGCATCCCCAAGCTTAATTCCTGCTCGTCCTCGAGTAGGTAAATGATAGAAACAGAATTTTTGATGCGGAGTGCTACTTGTCATAATTTCAATGTAATTATTCTTAATTGTGGTATGAATATTCAGATCCGAAAGATTCAAGACAAAAGTTCATATTGACATAAAAATAATAATACTTCAAGCATACTAACAAAGCAATCATGTCTTCTCAAAATAACATGGCCAAAGAAAGTTATCCCTACAAAATCATATAGTCTGGCTATGCTCTATCTTCACCACACAAAGTATTTAAATCATGCACAACCCCGATGACAAGCCAAACAATTGTTTCATACTTTTAACATTCTCAAAACTTCTTCAATCTTCACGCAATACATGAGCGTGAGCCATGGATATAGCACTATATGTGGAATAGAATGGTGGTTGTGGAGAAGATAAAAAGAGGGGAAGATAGTATCACATCAACTAGGCGTATCAACGGGCTATGGAGATGCCCATCAATAGATATCAATGTGAGTGAGTAGGGATTGCCATGCAACGGATGCACTAGAGCTATAAGTATATGAAAGCTCCTCAAAAGAAACTAAGTGGGTGTGCATCCAACTCGCTTGCTCACGAAGACCTAGGGCATTTTGAGGAAGCCCATCATTGGAATATACAAGCCAAGTTCTATAATGAAAAATTCCCACTAGTATATGAAAGTGACAAAATGAGAGACTCTCTATCATGAAGATCATGGTGCTACTTTGAAGCACAAGTGTGGTAAAGGGATAGTAACATTGTCCCTTCTCTCTTTTTCTCTCATTTTTTAATATTTTTTTGGGCCTTTTCTCTTTTTTTTATGGCCTCTTTTTTTCGTCCGGAGTCTCATCCCGACTTGTGGGGGAATCATAGTCTCCATCATCCTTTTCCTCACTTGGGACAATGCTCTAAAAATGATGATCATCACACTTTTATTTTCTTACAACTCAACAATTACAACTCGATACTTAGAACAAAATATGACTCTATATGAATGCCTCCGGCGGTGTACCGGGATATGCAATGAATCAAGAGCGACATGTATGAAAGAATTATGAATGGTGGCTTTGCCACAAATACGATGTCAACTACATGATCATGCTAGCAATATGACAATGATGGAGCATGTCATGATAAACGGAATGGTGGAAAGTTGCATGGCAATATATCTCGGAATGGCTATGGAAATGCCATGATAGGTAGATATGGTGGCTGTTTTGAGGAAGGTATATGGTGGGTGTATGACACCGGCAAAAAGTGTGCGGTATTAGAGAGGCTAGCAATGGTGGAAGGAAGAAAAGTGCGTATAATCCATGGACTCAACATTAGTCATGAAGAACTCATATACTTATTGCAAAAATCTACAAGTTATCAAAGCAAAGTATTACGCGCATGCTCCTAGGGGGATAGATTTGTAGGAAAAGACCATCGCTCGTCCCCGACCACCACTCATAAGGAAGACAATCAATAAATAAATCATGCTCCGACTTCATCACATAACGGTTCACCATACGTGAATGCTATGTTGGGGAACGTAGTAATTTCAAAAAAATTCCTACGCACACGCAAGATCAGGGTGATGCATAGCAACGAGAGGGGAGAGTGTTGTCAATGTACCCTCGTCGACCGAAAGCGGAAGAGTTAGAACAACACGGTTGATGTAGTCGTACGTCTTCACGATCCGACCGATCCAAGTACCGAACGTATGGCACCTCTGAGTTCAGCACACGTTCAGCTCGATGACGATCCCCGGACTCCGATCCAGCAGGGTGCCGGGGATGTGTTTCGTCAGCACGACGGTGTGGTGACGGTGATGATGTTCTACCGACGCAGGGCTTTGCCTAAGCACCGCTACGATATGACCGAGGTGGAATATGGTGGAGGGGGGCACCGCACACGGCTAAGGAACAATCACGAAGATCAACTTGTGTGTCATGGGGTGCTCCCTGCCCCCGTATATAAAGGAGGGAGGGGGGAGGTGCGGCCGGCCCGTAGGGGTGCACCTGGAGGACTCCTACTCCCATCGGGAGTAGGACTCCCCCCTCTTGCCTTGTTGGAGAAGGAAGGGGAAAGGGGGGAAGAGGAAAGGGGGGCGCCGCCCCCCTCCCCTTCCTTGACCTATTCGGACTAGGGGGGAGGGGGCACGCGGCCTGCCCTGGCCGGCCCTCCTCTTCTCCCTTAGGGCTCCTGTAGGCCCATTAACCCCGGGGGGGTTCCGGTAACCCCCGGTACTCCGGTAAAATCCCGATTTCACCCGGAACGATTCTGATATCCAAATATAGGCTTCCAATATATCAATATTTATGTCTCGACCATTTCGAGACTCCTCGTCATGTCCGTGATCACATCCGGGACTCCGAACAACCTTCGGTACATCAAAAACTATAAACTCATAATATAACTGTCATCGTAACGTTAAGTGTGCGGACCCTACGGGTTCGAGAACTATGTAGACATGACCTAGAACTGTTTCCGGTCAATTAACCAATAGCGGAACCTGGATGCTCATATTGGCTCCTACATATTCTACGAAGATCTTTATCGGTCAAACCGCATAACAACATACGTTGTTCCCTTTGTTATCGGTATGTTACTTGCCCGAGATTCAATCGTCGGTATCTCAATACCTAGTTCAATCTCGTTACCGACAAGTCTCTTTACTCGTTACGTAATGCATCATTCTGTAACTAACTCATTAGCTACATGGCTTGCAAGGCTTATAGTGATGTGCATTACCGAGAGGGCCCAGAGATACCTCTCTGACAATCGGAGTGACAAATCCTAATCTCGAAATACGTCAACTCATCAAGTACCTTTGGAGACACCTGTAGATCACCTTTATAATCACCCAGTTACATTGTGACGTTTGGTAGCACACAAAGTGTTCCTCCGGTAAACGGGAGTTACATAATCTCATAGTCATAGGAACATGTAAAAGTCATGAAGAAAGCAATAGCAACATAATAAACGATCAAGTGCTAAGCTAACTGAATGGGTCAAGTCAATCACATCATTCTCCTAATGATGTGATCCCGTTAATCAAGTGACAACTCATGTCTATGGTTAGGAAACTTAACCATCTATGTCTCCCACGTGGAATTGGTCCCAGATGGAATTGAAGCGTCTCTTGATGTGCTTGGTCCTCTTGTGAAATCTGGATTCCTTTGCCAAGGCAATTGCACCAGTATTGTCACAGAAGATCCTCATTGGTCTTGATGCACTAGGTATGACACCTAGATCGGAAATGAACTCCTTCATCTAGACTCCTTTATTTGCTGCTTCCGAAGCAGCTATGTACTCCGCTTCGCATGTAGATCCCGCTACGACGCTTTGTTTAGAACTACACCAACTTACAGCTCCACCGTTTAACAAAAACACGTATCCGGTTTGTGATTTAGAATCGTCCGGATCAGTGTCAAAGCTTGCATCGACGTAACCATTTACGACTAGCTATTTGTCACCTCCATAAACGAGAAACATATCCTTAGTCCTTTTCAGGTATTTCAGAATGTTCTTGACCGTTGTCCAGTGATCCACTCCTGGATTATTTTGGTACCTCCCTGCTAAAATAATAGCAAGGGACACATCAGGTCTGGTACACAGCATCGCATACATGATAGAGCCTATGGCTGAAGCATAGGGAACTCCTTTCATTTTCTCTCTATCTTCTGCAGTGGTCAATCTTTGAGTCTGACTCAACTTCACACCTTGTAATACAGGCAAGAATCCTTTCTTTGCCTGATCCATTTTGAACTTTTTCAAAACTTTATCAAGGTAAGTGCTCTGTGAAAGTCTAATTAAGCGTCTTGATCTATCTCTATAGATCTTGATGCCCAATATGTAAGCACCTTCGCCAAGGTCTTTCATCGAAAAACTTTTATTCAAGTATCCCTTTATGCTATCCAGAAATTCTATATCATTTCCAATTAACAATATGTCATCTACATATAATATCAGAAATGCTACAGAGCTCCCACTCACTTTCTTGTAAATAGAGGCTTCTCCAAAAGTCTGTATAAAACCATATGCTTTGATCACACTATCAAAGCGTTTATTCCAACTCCGAGATGCCTGCACCAGTCCATAGATGGATCGCTGGAGCTTGCACACTTTGTTAGCACCTTTTGGATCGACAAAACCTTCTGGCTGCATCATATACAACTCTTCTTCCAGAAATCCATTCAGGAATGCAGTTTTGACATCCATTTGCCAAATTTCATAATCATAAAATGCGGCAATTTCTAACATGATTCAGACAGACTTAAGCATCGCTATGGGTGAGAAAGTCTCATCATAGTTAACCCCTTGAACTTGTCGAAAACCTTTTGCAACAAGTCGAGCTTTGTAGACAGTAACATTACCATCAGCGTCAGTCTTCTTCTTAAAAATCCATTTATTCTCGATGGCTTGCTGATCATCGGGCAAGTCAAGCAAAGTCCACACTTTGTTCTCATACATGGATCCCATCTCAGATTTCATGGCTTCAAGCCATTTTGTGGAATTTGGGCTCATCATCGCTTCCTCATAGTTTGTAGGCTCGCCATGGTCAAGTAACATGACCTCCAAAATAGGATTATCGTACCACTCTGGTGCGGATCTTACTCTGGTTGACCTACGAGGTTCTGTAGTAACTTGTTCTGAAGTTTCATGATCATCATCATGAGCTTCCTCACTTATTGGTGTAGTCATCACAGGAACCGGTTTCTGTGATGAACTATTTTCCAATAAAGGAGCAGGTACAGTTACCTCATCAAGTTCTACTTTCCTCCCACTCACTTCTTTTGAGAGAAACTCCTTCTCTAGAAAGGATCCATTCTTTGCAACAAATGTCTTGCCTTCGGATCTGTGATAGAAGGTGTACCCAACAATTTCCTTTGGGTATCCTATGAAGACACATTTCTTCGATTTGGGTTCGAGCTTATCAAGTTGAAGCTTTTTCACATAAGCATCGCAGCCCCAAACTTTAAGAAACGACAACCTTGGTTTCTTGCCAAACCATAGTTCATAAGGCGTCGTCTCAACGGATTTTGATGGTGCCCTATTTAACGTGAATGCGGCCGTCTCTAAAGCATAACCCCAAAACGATAGCGGTAAATCAGTAAGAGACATCATAGATCGCACCATATCTAGTAAAGTACGATTACGACGTTCGGACACACCATTACGCTGTGGTGTTCCGGGTGGCGTGAGTTGCGAAACTATTCCGCATTGCTTCAAATGTAAACCAAACTCATAACTCAAATATTCTCCTCCATGATCAGATCGTAGAATCTTTATTTTCTTGTTACGATGATTTTCAACTTCACTCTGAAATTCTTTGAACTTTTCAAATGTTTCAGACTTATGTTTCATTAAGTAGATATACCCATATCTGCTCAAATTATCTGTGAAGGTGAGAAAATAACGATATCCACCACGAGCCTCAACATTCATTGGACAACATACGTCAGTATGTATGATTTCCAACAAATCAGTTACTCTCTCCATAGTACCGGAGAACGGTGTTTTAGTCATCTTGCCCATGAGGCATGGTTCGCAAGTACCAAGTGATTCATAATCAAGTGATTCCAAAAGTCCATCGGTATGGAGTTTCTTCATGCGCTTTGCACCAATATGACCTAAACGGCAGTGCCACAAATAAGTTGCACTATCATTATCAACTCTGCATCTTTTGGCTTCAACATTATGAATATGTGTATCACTACTATTGAGATTCATCAAAAATAGACCACTCTTTAAAGGTGCATGACTATAAAAGATATTACTCATATAAATAGAACAACCATTATTCTCAGATTTAAATGAATAACCGTCTCGCATCAAACAAGATCCAGATATAATGTTCATGCTCAACGCTGGCACCAAATAACAATTATTTAGGTCTAAAACTAATCCCGAAGGTAGATGTAGAGGTAGCGTGCCGACGGCGATCACATCGACTTTGGAACCATTTCCCACGCGCATCGTCACCTCGTCCTTAGCCAGTGTCCGCTTAATCTATAGTCCCTGTTTCGAGTTGCAAATATTAGCAATAGAACCAGTATCAAATACCCAGGTGCTACTGCGAGCTCCGGTAAGGTACACATCAATAACATGTATATCACATATACCTTTGTTAACCTCACCATCCTTCTTATCCGCCAAATACTTGGGGCAGTTCCACTTCCAGTGACCAGTCTGCTTGCAGTAGAAGCACTCAGTCTCAGGCTTAGGTCCAGACTTGGGTTTCTTCTCCTGAGCAGCAACTTGTTTGCTGTTCTTCTTGAAGTTCCCCTTCTTTTTCCCTTTGCCCTTTTTCTTGAAACTGGTGGTCTTATTGACCATCAACACTTGATGCTCCTTCTTGATTTCTACCTCTGCAGCTTTTAGCATTGCGAAGAGCTCGGGAATTGTCTTTTCCATCCCTTGCATATTATAGTTCATCACGAAGCTCTTGTAGCTTGGTGGCAGTGATTGAAGAATTCTGTCAATGACGCTATCATCCGGAAGATTAACTCCCAGTGAATCAAGTGATTGTTATACCAAGACATTCTGAGTATATGCTCACTGACAGAACTATTCTCCTCCATCTTGCAGCTATAGAACTTATTGGAGACTTCATATCTCTCAATCCGGGCATTTGCTTGAAATATTACCTTCAACTCCTGGAACATCTCATATGCTCCATGATGTTCAAAACATCGTTGAAGTCCCGGTTCTAAGCCGTAAAGCATGGCACACTGAACTATCGAGTAGTCATCAGCTTTGCTCTGCCAGACGTTCACAACATCTAGTGTTGCTCCTGCAGCAGGTTTGGCACCCAGCGGTGCTTCCAGGACGTAATTCTTCTGTGAAGTAATGAGGATAATCCTCAAGTTATGGACCCAGTCCGTGTAATTGCTACCATCATCTTTCAACTTTGCTTTCTCAAGGAACGCATTAAAATTCAACGGAACAACAGCACGAGCCATCTATCTACAACAAACATAGATAAGCAAAATACTATCAGGTACTAAGTTCATGATAAATTTAAGTTCAATTAATCATATTACTTAAGAACTCCCACTTAGATAGACATCTCTCTAATCATCTAAGTGACCACGTGATCCAAATCAACTAAACCATAACAGATCATCACGTGAAATGGAGTAGTTTTCAATGGTGAACATCACTATGTTGATCATATATACTATATGATTCACACTCGACCTTTCGGTCTCAGTGTTCCGATGCCATATATGCATATGCTAGGCTCATCAAGTTTAACATGAGTATTCTGCGTGTGCAAAACTGGCTTGCACTCGTTGTAGATGGACGTAGAGCTTATCACACCCGATCATCACGTGGTGTCTGGGCACGACGAACTTTGGCAACGGTGCATACTCAGGGAGAACACTTTTATCTTGAAATTTAGTGAGAGATCATCTTATAATGCTACTGTCAATGAAAGCAAGATAAGATGCATAAAAGATAAACATCACATGCAATCAATATAAGTGATATGATATGGCCATCATCATCTTGTGCTTGTGCTCTCTATCTCCGAAGCACCGTCATGATCACCATCGTCACCGGCGCGACACCTTGATCTCCATCGTAGCATCGTTATTGTCTCGCCAACTATTGCTTCTACGACTATCGCTACCGCTTAGTGATAAAGTAAAGCAATTACAGGATGATTGCATTGCATACAATAAAGCGACAACCATATGGCTCCTGCCAGTTGCCGATAACTCGGTTACAAAACATGATCATCTCATACAATAAAATATAGCATCACGTCTTGACCATATCACATCACAACATGCCCTGCAAAAACAAGTTAGACGTCCTCTACTTTGTTGTTGCAAGTTTTACGTGGCTGCTACGGGCTGAGCAAGAACCGTTCTTACCTACGCATCAAAACCACAACGACAGTTCATCAAGTTAGTGATGTTTTAACCTTCTCAAGGACCGAGCGTAGCCACACTCAGTTCAACTAAAGTTGGAGAAACTGACACCCGCCAGCCACCTGTGTGCAAAGCACGTCGGTAGAACCAGTCTCGCGTAAGCGTATGCGTAATGTCGGTCCGAGCCGCTTCATCCAACAATACCGCCGAACCAAAGTATGACATGCTGGTAAGCAGTATGACTTGTATTGCCCACAACTCACTTGTGTTCTACTCATGCATATAACATCAACGCATAAAACCTAGGCTCGGATGCAACTGTTGGGGAACGTAGTAATTTCAAAAAAAATCCTACGCACACGCAAGATCATGGTGGTGCATAGCAACGAGAGGGGAGAGTGTTGTCCACATACCCTCGTAGACCGAAAGCGGAAGCGTTAGAACAACGAGGTTGATGTAGTCGTACGTCTTCACGATCCGACCGATCCAAGTACCGAACGTACGGCACCTCCGAGTTCAGCACACGTTCAGCTCGATGACGATCCCCGGACTCCAATCCAGCAGGGTGTCGGGGATGAGTTCCGTCAGCACGGCGGGCTGGTGATGGTGATGATGTTCTACCGATGCAGGGCTTCGCCTAAGCATGCTACGATATGATCGAGGTGGAATATGGTGGAGGGGGGCACCGCACACGGCTAAGGAACGATCACGAAGATCAACTTGTGTGTCACGGGGTGCCCCCTGCCACCGTATATAAAGGAGGGAGGGGGAGGTGCGGCCGGCCCCTAGGGGTGCGCTTGGAGGAGTCCTACTCCCACCAGGAGTAGGACTCCCCCCTCTTGCCTTGTTGGAGAAGGAAGGGGAAAGGGGGAAAGAGGAAAGGGGGGCGGCGCCCCCCCCCCTTCCTTGACCTATTCGGACTAGGGGGGGAGGGGGCGCGCGGCCTGCCCTGGCCGGCCCTCCTCTTCTCCCTTAGGGCCCCTGTAGGCCCATTAACCCCGGGGGGGTTCCGGTAACCCCCGGTACTCCGGTAAAATCCCGATTTCACCCAGAACGATTCCGATATCCAAATATAGGCTTCTAATATAGCAATCTTTCTGTCTCGACTATTTCGAGACTCCTCGTCATGTCCGTGATCACATCCGGGACTCCGAACAACCTTCGGTACATCAAAAACTATAAACTCATAATATAAATGTCATCGTAACGTTAAGCGTGCGGACCCTACGGGTTCGAGAACTATGTAGACATGACCTAGAACTGTTTCCGGTCAATTAACCAATAGCGGAACCTGGATGCTCATATTGGCTACTACATATTCTATGAAAATCTTTATCGGTCAAACCGCAAAACAACATACGTTGTTCCCTTTGTCATTGGTATGTTACTTGCCCGAGATTCGATCGTCGGTATCTCAATACCTAGTTCAATCTCGTTATCGACAAGTCTCTTTACTCGTTACGTAATGCATCATTCCATAACTAACTCATTAGCTACATGGCTTGCAAGGCTTATAGTGATGTGCATTACCGACACTGTTCAAGAATTCACCCGATTAATCAGTTAACGGGCCAGTTAATCGCTACTCATAGCATGGCCGAATCGCATAACACCTATTCATCGCATTAACTTGTCAAGCCAATTAATTGGCCAGTTAGACAGATTAACTAGTTGTCATGCCGATTAATCCCTGCTGGCCCATTAACAAGTGGGCAAACAAAGCCCAAATTTTTGGCCCATGACCCCTTCCATCCCCATCCTGCTCATTAATAGCTAGGATTAATAATTTTACCTCCTCTCTATGCTTTCCATATGTGTATGACAACATGTTTTCGTAAACTACATAGCTGGGAGCATGAGAGTATGGTATAATACATAAAAAAATCTAGATATATGTTAGCAAGTTCCTGACAATCTACCGATTAATGGTCGATCGATTAATCAAGTTAATAGGCCGATACAGCGATTAATCGCTACTCCTAAACTGACCGAGCAGCTACCAGTTGACGATTTCTTAAACACTGCTTACCGAGGGGGCCCATAGATACCTCTCCGACAATCGGAGTGACAAATCCTAATCTCGAAATACGTCAACTCAACAAGTACCTTTGGAGACACATGTAGAGCACCTTTATAATCACCCAGTTACGTTGTGACGTTTGGTAGCACACAAAGTGTTCCTCTGGTAAACGGGAGTTACATAATCTCATAGTCATAGGAACATGTAGAAGTCATGAACAAAGCAATAGCAACATACTAAATGATCAAGTGCTAAGCTAACTATATGGGTCAAGTCAATCACATCATTCTCCTAATGATGTGATCCCGTTAATCAAGTGACAACTCGTGTCTTTGGTTAGGAAACTTAACCATCTTTGATTTACGAGCTAGTCAAGTAGAGGCATACTAGTGATACTATGTTTGTCTATGTATTCACACATGTATCATGTTTCCGGGTAATACAATTCTAGCATGAATAATAAACATTTATCATGATATGAGGAAATAAATAATAACTTTATTATTGCCTCTAGGGCATATTTCCTTCATGCTACGAGAATCACAAACTTTAACACAAGTATTTCTCAAATTCACAACTACTCAACTAGCATGACTCTAATATCACCATCTTCATATCTCAAAACAATTATCAAGCATCAACCTTTTCTTAGTATTCAACGTACTCAAAAGAAAGTTTTACAAATCTTGAATACCTAGCATATTAAGATTTTTAAGAAAATTACCATGCTATTTAAGACTCTCAAAATAATCTAAGTGAAGCATGAGAGATCAATAGTTTCTATAAAACAAATCCACCACCGTGCTCTAAAAGATATAAGTGAAGCACTAGAGCAAAACTATATAGCTCAAAAGATATAAGTGAAGCACATAGAGTATTCTATCAAATTCCAATTCATGTATGGCTCTATCAAAAGGTGTGTACAGCAAGAATGATTGTGGTAAACTAAAAATCAAAGACTCAAATCATACAAGACGCTCCAAGCAAAACACATATCATGTGGTGAATAAAAATATAGCTCCAAGTAAAGTTACCGATGGAAGTAGACGAAAGAGGGGATGCCTTCCGGGGCATCCCCAAGCTTTGACTTTTTGGTGTCCTTAGATTATCTTGGGGGTGCCATGGGCATCCCCAAGCTTAGGCTCTTGCCACTCCTTGTTCCATAATCCATCAAAAAAATTCACCCAAAACTTGTAAACTTCACAACACAAAACTCAACAGAAATCTCGTGAGCTCCGTTAGCGAAAGAAAACAAAAGACCACTTCAAGGTACTGTAATGAACTCATTATTTATTTATATTGGTGTTAAACCTACTGTATTCCAACTTCTATATGGTTTAAACTATTTTACTAGCCATAGATTCATCAAAATAAGCAAACAACACACGAAAAACAGAATCTGTCAAAAACAGAACAGTCTGTAGTAATCTGTAACTAACGCATACTTCTCGAACTCCAAAAATTCAGCAAAAATAGGACGACCTAGGCAATTTGTTTATTTATAATCATCAATTGGAATAACTATTTTATCTCGTTCTGGTGATTTTTAAAAATTGTTTTCGTGAACATAAAGTTTCTGGAAATTACAGCAAGATCAAATAACTATCATCCAAGAAGATCGTATAGGTTTAACTTGGCACAAACACTAATTAAAACATAAAAACACATCTAACCAGAGACTAGATCAAAGATTTATTCAACTACAGAAAGGAAATATATTGGGTTGTCTCCCAACAAGCGCTTTTCTTCAAAGCCTTTTTAGCTAGGCATTGAGATTTCAATGATGCTCACATAAAAGACAAGAATTGAAGCACAAAGAGAGCATCATAAAACATGTGACAACCACATCTAAGTCTAACATACTTCTTATACATAGGAGTCTTATAGGCAAACAAATCAAGGCAAGCAAAAACTAGCATATGCAAGAAGCGGAATGAGACAATGGCAAGCTCAACATAACGAGAGGTAATTTAGTAGCATGAAAGTTTCTACAACCATATTTTCCTCTCTCACAATAATTACATGTAGGATCATAGGAAAATTCAAAAAAATAGCTATCACAAAGTATATTCTCAACACGGTCCATATGCATGCAAAGTTGACACTCTTCCAAAATAGTGGGATTATCATTAACTAAAGTCATGATCTCTCCAAACCTACTTTTGTCAAAAACTTCATAAGATTGAACATTCTCCAAATACGTGGGATCTAAATTTGACACTCTTCTGAACCCACTTTCAATATTATTGCAAACAGTATTATCAATCGCATATTCATCATGGGGCTTAAATAAATTTTCAAGATCATAAGAAGAATCACCCCAATCATGATCATTGCAACAAGTAGTAGACATAGCAAAACTAGCATCCCAAGCTTAGAGTTTTGTGTCTTATTAGCACAATTGACAACAAAAGAATTTATAATAAAATCATTGCAATCATGCTTTTTTATTTAAAGATCTATCGTGAGTCACTTCACGGATTTCAAGCAAAACCTTATAAAGATAATCTAGTGCATCCAAATCCCTAGGAATTGGTTCATCATAATTGGATCTCTTAAAGAGATTGGCAAGCGGATGAGGATCCATAGATCTTAGCTTCTCTGATTAGGAATAAATACTCAACTATTTCAACCAAACGAGCCAAGTAATACATCAAGGCAAACAAAAAGACAAACGGAAAAAGGGCGAATAAAATGGCAAGGGTGAAGTGGGGGAGAGGAAAATGAGAGGCAAATGGCAAATAATGTAATGCGCAAGATAAGGGATTATGATGGGTACTTGGTATGTTGACTTTTGCATAGACTCCCCGGCAACGGCGCCAGAAATTCTTCTTGCTACCTCTTGAGCACTGCGTTGGATTTCCCTAAAGAGGAAAGGATGATGCAGTAAAGTAGGGTAAGTATTTCCCTCAGTTTCTGAGAACCAAGGTATCAATCGAGTAGGAGGCTACACGAGTCCCTCGTACCCACACAAAGCAAATAACTCCTCGCAACCAACGCGAATAGGGGTTGTCAATCCCTTCACAGTCACTTACAAGAGTGAAATCTGATAGAGATGATAGATAATATTTTTGGTATTTTTGTGATAAAGATGCAAAGTAAAATAAAAAGGCAAAGTAAAAAGCAAAGCAATAATAAAGTGATGGAAGATTAATATGATGAAGATAGACCCGGGGGCCATAGATTTCACTAGTGGCTTCTCTCAAGAGCATAAGTATTTTACGGTGGGTGAACGAATTACTCTTGAGAAATTGACAGAATTGAGCATAGTTATGAGAATATCTAGGTATGATCATGTATATAGGCATCACGTCCGAGACAAGTAGACCGACTCTTGCCTGCATCTACTACTATTACTCCACTCATCGACCGCTATCCAGCATGCATCTAGAGTATTAAGTTCAAGAAAATAGAGTAACGCCTTAAGCAAGATGACATGATGTAGAGGGATAAATTCATGCAATATGATAAAAAAACCCATCTTGTTATCCTCTATGGAAACAATACAATACGTTCCTTGATGCCCCTGCTGTCACTGGGAAAGGACACCGCAAGATTGAACCCAAAGCTAAGCACTTCTCCCATTGCAAGAAAAACCAATCTAGTAGGCCAAACCAAACTGATAATTCGAAGAGACTTGCAAAGATAACCAATCATACATAAAAGAATTCAGAGAAGATTCAAATATTGTTCATAGATAATCTTTATCATAAACCCACAATTCATCAGTCTCAACAAACACACCGCAAAAAGAAGATGACATCGAATAGATCTCCACGAGAGAGGGGCAGAACATTGTATTGAGATCCAAAAAGAGAGAAGAAGCCATCTAGCTACTAACTATGGACCCAAAGGTCTGAGGTAAACTACTCACACTTCATCGGAGGGGCTATGGTGATGATGTAGAAGCCCTCCATGGTGGATGCCCCCTCCGGCGGAGCTCTGAAACAGGCCCCAAGATGGGATCTCATGGGTACAGAAGGTTGCGGCAGTGGAATTGGGTTTTTGGCTCTGTCTCTCATAGTTTGGGGTACGTAGGTATATATAGGAGGAAGAAGTACGCCGGTGGATCTTCGTGGGCCCCACGAGGGCGGGGGCGCACCCTGGGGGGTAGGCGCGCCCCCTACCTCGTGCCCACCTCGAAGCATCCTTGGCGTAGGGTCCAAGTCTCCTGGGTCATATTCGGTGAGAAAATCACGTTCCCGAAGGTTTCATTCCATTTGGACTCCATTTGATATTCCGTTTCTTCGAAACTCTGAAATAGGCAAAAAAACAGCAATTCTGGGCTGGGCCTCCGGTTAATAGGTTAGTCCCAAAAATAATATAAAAGTGGATAATAAAGCCCAATAATGTCCAAAACAGTAGATAATATAGCATTGAGCAATCAAAAATTATAGATACCTTGGAGATGTATCATCCATCCCTTGCATGTTATAGTTCATCATCAAGCTCATGTATCTTGGTGGCAGTGATTGAAGAATTCTGTCAATGATGCTATCATCCGGAAGATTAACTCCCAGTTGAATCAAGTGATTGCAGTACCCAGACATCTTGAGTATATGCTCACTAACAGAACTATTCTCCTCCATCTTGCAGCTGTAGAACTTATTGGAGACTTCATATCTCTCAATCCGGGCATTTGCTTGAAATATTAACTTCAACTCCTGGAACATCTCATATGCTCCATGATGTTCAAAACGTCATTGAAGTCCCGGTTCTAAGCCGTAAAGCATGGCACACTGAACTATTGAGTAGTCATCAGCTTTGCTTTGCCAGACGTTCTTAACGTCGTCAGTTGCATCTGCAGCAGGCCTGGCATCCAGCGGTGCTTCCAGGACATAATTCTTCTGTGCAGCAATGAGGATAATCCTCAAGTTACGGACCCAGTCCATGTAATTGCTACCATCATCTTTCAACTTTGCTTTCTCAAGGAACGCATTAAAATTCAATGGAACAATAGCACGGGCCATCTATCTATAATCAACATAGACAAGCAAGATACTATCAGGTACTAAGTTCATGATAAATTTAAGTTCAATTAATCATATTACTTAAGGACTCCCACTTAGATATACATCCCTCTAATGCTCTAAGTGATCACGTGATCCAAATCAACTAAACCATAACCAATCATCACGTGAAATGTAGTTTTCAATGGTGAACATCACTATGTTGATCATATCTACTATATGATTCATGCTCGACCTTTCGGTCTCAGTGTTCCGAGGCCATATCTGCATATGCTAGGCTCGTCAAGTTTAACCTGAGTATTCTGCGTGTGCAAAACTGGCTTGCACCCGTTGTAGATGGACGTAGAGCTTATCACACCCGATCATCATGTGGTGTCTGGGCATGACGAACTTTGGCAACGGTGCATACTCAGGGAGAACACTTTTATCTTGAAATTTATTGAGAGATCATCTTATAATGCTACCGTCAATCAAAGCAGGATAAGATGCATAAAAGATAAACATCACATGCAATCAATATAAGTGATATGATATGGCCATCATCATCTTGTGCTTGTGATCTCCATCTCCGAAGCACCGTCATGATTACCATCATCACCGGCGCGACACCTTGATCTCCATCATAGCATCGTTGTCGTCTCGCCAATCTTATGCTTCTACGACTATCTCTATATCTTAGTGATAAAGTAAAGCATTACAGGGCGATTGCATTGCATACAATAAAGCGGCAACCATATGGCTCCTGCCAGTTGCCGATAACTCGGTTACAAAACATGATCATCTCATACAATAAAATTAAGCATCATGTCTTGACCATATCACATCACAACATGCCCTGCAAAAACAAGTTAGACGTCCTCTACGTTGTTGTTGCAAGTTTTATGTGGCTGCTACTGGGCTTAGCAAGAACCGTTCTTACATACGCATCAAAACCACAACTGTCGTGGAATTGTCACGGCAAGTGTCCTCTTGCAAGGACTTAGTCGTGGAGCCATCGCAACTAGGAAGCTTAAGGGGTTAAACAGGACAAAGGACACGAGAGGTTTTATACTAGTTCGGCCCCTTGCGGTCAAGGAAAGCCTACGTCTAGTTGGGTTGGTATTGCTTGATGTTTCGATGACCAGGGAGCGAGATATGCTATGCCCGGCTCTTGATGATTTGTTTCTTGCCCTAAGCCGCCAGCGGGTCATCCCCTTATATACATGGGTTGATGCCCTGTGGTCTACAGTGTCCCGGCCGACTTATAGACAGTGTCCGGCTTGGTGACTAGTTATTTCTACCTTATAATACAAGTCATGCCATCATGGCGGTTTATCACTATGGGCCTTAAGTCACCTATGGGCCTTAGACCCTTTATTGAACCGCCATCTTCATGCTTGGTCTTGGGCTCACTTCTCATGAGTCTCTCTTTGCATAACCCGGCCCCTCCTGGGCGGCTTACACAAATAGTCATATCCCCAACATTAGGCCCCAGATTGATTTGAACCGGTTCATGTCAATCTTAAAATACCTTGACAACCAGTCCTTTCTGTCTTCAGTCCTACGAAAAGGTCATAACCCGTCGTGACGTCATCTTCTGGATTCGTGTTAACCCGCCGTGACGTCATCTTCAATTAAATTCATATTTTACTCCGTCGTATCCTCCAACGGATCTTTGCCTTTACTGACTCTTCCGAAAACCGAGGCATCGGGGCCGCTGGATAATGATGTTTGGTCTCCTCGTTTCTCATGCCGTCTCAGTCAGCCTTCCCTTATAAATAGGCACGACCTAGGTCTTCCATTCTCCCCTCTTTGAGTCGTCTTCTTCCTCTTGCTGCCTCTCGAGCTCTGCCGCCGCCGCCGTCGAACTCCCCGTCCTCACCGACTCGGGCCGCTTCATCAACCTGACTCTGACCAGAAACCGACAGCGAATCTCCGCAGCTTGTCCACATCCATGAGTTCCTCTCCTTCCCTTTCTTAGATCTGCATCAGAACTTTTTGAGTTCGTCGGTGTTCATCGCCGCCTGCTGCAAACCCTCGATAGTTTTTACCTCCAATGCCCTGTTAGATCGTAAAAATAACGTAGAACTGATGCGGCCATTGTTTGTGCTTAACTCGCATAGAAACAGGTCTCATTTCCCTTGTTCAGAAGCCCTCTTCGAGTGTATGAGCTTCTCCGCACTGTTTTAGGTCTAGAAATTTTTCTTTTCAGAGCAACCGTTTGATCCAAAATAATTTCGGAAAATTGTGAAACCTGTTTGTTCCACACTTAGTCAAAAACTACATCTGTTGTATCTATTTAGCCATGGTAGCCCATACGGCCGGTTTAAGACAACACCGGTTGTCAGCCTCGCTTGTTCCGGCGACTTAAGAAATTTTAAGTGCCTTTGATACCTGTAACAGTTTAAATATTACTGCATAGTTACCCATATGTCATTAGGCCCGTTCTTAAGCCGCCATTTGAATAAACTTTAAAATGCTTTCCTTTGGGTTAAATTTGAACCGGAAATTCTTATTTTGTCATAGGCTTCAATTTACACAATGGCACCCAAGGCCCCAAAGCTCCTGTGACCTGCAACTGGGTCAAATCCACTGTCACAGAAAGCACCTTGTCTGATTTTGTGAAATCCGGCCACCTACCCAAGAGAGAAGTCATGTCTTATCGTGCTCCTAACCCGTCAGAGGAGAGGCCTCAACCCAAAGAGGGAGAGGTGATCGTTTTTACGGATCACATGAACCGGGGCTTCTCTCCACCCGGTTCAAAATTCTTCAGGGATGTTTTGCATTTCTTTGATCTCAGACCTCAGGACATCGGGCCCAATTCCGTGTCAAATATTTGCAACTTCCAAGTTTTCTGCGAGGTGTACCTTGGAGAAGAACCTAGCATACTTTTATTCAGGGAATTGTTTTACTTAAACCGGCAGAACGAACGCGCCAACGGGCCAAGTCTGGAACTTGGTGGCATCTCGATTCAGCGGTGGAGGGATTGCCTTTTTCCTTATGCTGAACTGCTGAGTCATCCGAAGGATTTGAATCAGACATGGTTCTACTGCGAGGATACTTCTCCGACTGATGAAAATCCTTTGCCGGGCTTTCGTGCCTTGCGCCTTGAATCCAACCACCCGCTGCCGGATAAACTGACTGCTGTTGAGCATCTGCCACTTGCTCCCACCATTAGCAAAATCAAAGCTCTTTTGGGAAATGGCTTAGATGGTGCCGACCTGGTCCGGGTTTGGGTCGCTTGGCGGGTGATTCCGTTAAGCCGCCGCCCCGGCTTAATGTGCACCTACTCAGGTGAAAAGAATGACCCACTGCGTCATAGTCCCGACGACTTACCAGATGATGTGGTGGAGGCTACAACCCAGACATTGTTGAAAGAGGGCACAGTAACTAGTAACGCCTTTGGCTTACTTCCCTTCTGCAAGAAGAACCCAGCCCCCGCAGTGAGTCATCAACTTCAATGAATACTCCTTATTATTTGACACCTTGACTTTACTCATAATCCTTTATCATTTTCCACAGGCCGATGACGACTTCTGGAAGGTCAAATACGACCATGAGGCGGCAAAACAAGCCAGAGAGGCAAAAAGAACTGAGAGGAAAGCCGCCCAGACAGGAACTTCAAGGAGAAGGAAGCCAAGCGCTTCCGATTTACTTAAATTGGATGATAGTTCTGACGACGAAGAAGAGGTAAATTTTAACCCCCTTGATTCTTTATCATCACCTTGCTGACCCTTAATCGTTCCAGGAGGATACGGGGAACAGCCAAGCCGTCGAGGAAGAGGTAACTATAATCTCCTCCGACTCCGAGCCCCTGCCGCGCAGAAAATTCGAAGGGTGACCCGAAAAGTAAGATTTTCACATCCTTTGGCTTACCAAGATCCTCAATTTCTTTTGAAGCAACAGCAATTTGAAAGCCGGAGGCAGACCCGGACTAGCAAGGATATAGAACTCTCCTCCGGCTTACCTGACGTAACCAGGAAGCGTCGGGCTGAGGTTATCACCGATTTACGTTATGTTTACCCTTTGGCGGGCTTAATTCGTCAACCTCTCGATCCATCTGACTCCAATTATCAGAATACCTCTCCTTCCTCCGGCGAGTCTATGCAATCTAACATGCCGGCTTTCAAGACTGCCCCCGGGTAATATAAACTTATTTACCTTGTACTTTACCTTACTCATGTTTTTGTACTTACCCTTCTGTTTTGTCCACAGCGTGCAAGTGAAGCCCAGTAAGAGGGCAAAGAAGAATAAACCATCCCAAGACCCGGTCGTGACTGAACCAGAACTTGGAACAGCTGCTCCTGACAGTTCCACCCATCAGCCGCCGCCTGAACCGGCTTATGATATTCCAGCACCATCCTCTGATCCACCCGCCGAAGACACTCTCAACAGCTCTGATAACCCGGAAGCTCCTAGCCCGGCTAAGACAGTTGATCCAGAGATTGAGATTCTGAAGACTCAATTTGTTGAGCCGGGGCAACCCACTATCTTGGCCAAGTGCTTTGCCAAGGAGGAGCTTCTGGAACGCCGAAAGGCTAAGCTGGATATTGCTGACTATACTCATTTAAGTATTGGAGATATAGTCTCTGGCTATATCAACCAAGTACATAGCAGCCGTGACCTGGAAATAAATATGGTGAAGCAAATACAGCAAAAATCTGAGGTACAACTTATGCTACTTTCCTTAATCATACTTACTGTATTAGCCCCCAAGTCTATTGCTTATGAAAGAATATGCTGCAGACTTAGAAACCTGCTTAGCACTGTCTTGTCCGGTTTATATGAAAATATTTAACCTGGTTGTAACATGATACCTTGAATTTGCAATACACATTGGCCCCCAAGTGTCAAGTATATTTGCTTGCAAAGTGCTTGGGACTTAATTTCTCATGAACCGGCATTGTACATTAAATTTCTTCAGCATACATTAGCCCCCAAGTTTCAAGTACCTTTGCTTGCAAAGTGCTTGGGATTTAATGATATTTTACCATAATTTTGATTATAACCCGGCATCAACACAGGCCACCACAAGTCAATTTGAGTCGGAGATTGCTGACCTGAAGAGCCGCCTGGCAGCTCAAGAACTTGAAATTCAAAAGGCCAACTCCAAATTTGCGTTCAGCGTCTCTGAATAAGAGAAGTTGAAGAAGAATTTTGACGCGAAGAAGAAAATCTGGGTTGATGAGAAGGCCTCACTGGTGACCCGGGCCGAGACAGCAGAAACATCTCTTGCAGAAGCAATAGCCGAGCTGTCCGGCTTAAAGCGCCAGATATCTCAAATGGTCTCAGCAATCTTCGGTAAGTTACTATATATAACCTTGAATATCGCAATCCTTCCTTTGATGACTATTTTAATTGTCATCTCCGGCTCACCTTATGTTTATAAACGCAGACCCCAGGAGCACAAACCTTAAGCAGAACATGTTGATCAAGCTGAAGGCGGTTTACACTTTGGTGGAGCAGCTGTACACCGGGTCACAACGTGCTTTGGCCATTGTGGCTTTATCAAATGACGTTCCCCATCTCCTGCAAGATGTGCTAAAGCGGCTTGCCGTACTACACCAGCAGATTGAAGAGCTAAGACGGGCATCTGCCAGAACCGGGGCCATAGCTGCCTTAAGCCGGGCCAAGGCGTTGCTTCCAGAGTTAGACCTGGCAGACGTTGCTCTTTGATATCCCAGCTTGAATGAAGACGGCTCCGTATTCCATGAAACAGAATTTACCGCCTGTGTGAGAGTCGTACGTCCTGTGGCTACCATCATCGGGAATGATATTGACCTTACCAAGTACCAGTCGGGCTATGATAGCGAGAATCGGAGAATTCCAACACCGCACTATGATGACGTCAGCCTGATCCCTCCAACTCGTAAGCACACCTTTGCCCCTGAAGTTGACCCAGACGGTTTAATAGATGATGAAGCTGAGTTTGAAGCCTTAAGAGGCATTGACTGGACCTCGTCAACCTTCCAGGACAGGGCAGTAGACGGAGAGGCGGAGAAGGATAACCCGGAATCTTCAAGCCCACCAAAGGAGTGAACCGCTAGGCGTTATGACTTTGCAAAAATAATGATTTATTATTCAGACTCGGGGAGTCTTGTAATAGGGTAGAAAAAACCTCTTAACTTTGTCATGCCTTCGCGCATGTTTGTGGCGCTTAATACTTTCGTAAGCTGCCATCGCAATATTCTTCCAGCTTATGTTGATCTTTCCTTGATGTTAAAAACTTTCTTGCCTCATCCTGCATATAAAATAAAACAGAATTTCCTTGGCGACTTATCGCATCCGGGGTCACATAAAGTATTGATAACCTGGAGTAGGAACCAAAACATCATATAAAGGCCGGCTTATGATTATAATCACAATAGCATACCTCCGATATTTTTGGTATTCTCGCCGGCTCATGTGACCCAAATCATGAGAGTGAGTTTAACTCCTGAAAATTGGCACATATGATGTTCACCTGGCCCTTAATAACATTTACACTTTTCAAAGTATAATGAATAATAAACTGAATTTAAAAAGGCCTCTGATTCGAATACGATCGGTGAACCGTTCCAAAGGGGTTAAGCTAAGATTCGGATACGATCATATAGCCCCCAGTTGCTTTGGCGATGCCGATCAAGTGGGTATCGACAACTATGTTCTCTTTGGTTCGAATACGACCTATGTTTGAACAGGAAGCCCCCAAGTGACCATGAGAGTTGTTTAATGACACTAATTCGAATACGATCCACGTCAGACCCAAAGGGGTTAAGCTATGATTCAAATATGATCAAGAAGCCCCCAAGTGGGTTTGGCAGTATGCCGATCAATTGGGTATCGACAGCTATGTTCTCTTTGGTTCGAATACGACCTATGTTTGAACAGGAAGCCCCCAAGTGACCATGGCTAGATTCAGATATGATCATATGCCGGACCAAAGGAAAAGCCGGATTCAGATATGATCCGCTCCCTGTTGGTTGTTTCCACCACCTGGTAAAGAAAATGTATAAACCTTTGAGGGTGAAAGGAAAAGAGGTCCTGCTTTATTGCTTTATATAATATATACATTGTCAAAAAAGGAAAATATATATATATATATATATATATATATATATATATATATCTTGAGAGCCGGTGGCTCAAGTATAGTAAGGCCGAAGATGAGCTATGTTCCACGGCCGGCGGGTCTCTTCCTCCGACTTACGTGAGTCTTTGTGCTCTCGAACATCGATAAGGTAGTATGACCCGTTGTTCAGATTCTTACTGACCACAAAGGGTCCTTCCCAAGGAGAGGATAGCTTGTGCATATCATACTGATCCTGGATGAGCTGGAGCACTAAGTCGCCTTCCTGAAAGGCTCTGCTTCTAACCGGCCGGCTATGATAGCGGCGCAGGTCTTGCTGGTAAATCGCCGAGTGGGCTATTTCCAAGTCTCGCTCCTCATCCAACAAGTCAAGTGCATCCTGACGAGCTTTTTCGTTATCAGCCTCAATGTAAGCCGCCACGCGGGGTGAGTCGTGCCGGATGTCACTTGGCAGGACTGCCTCTACTCCGTGCACCATGAAGAAAGGTGCATAACTTGTAGATCTGTTAGGCGTTGTGTTGATGCTCCATAGTACAGAAGGTAGCTCCTCCACCCAACAACCCGGAGTTCGTTGCAAGGGGACCAAGAGCCGGGGTTTAATACCCTTTGTCGGTGTCAAAACCGGCGGATCTCGGGTAGGGGGTCCCGAACTGTGCGTCTAGGCGGATGGTAACAGGAGACAAGGGACACGATATTTTTACCCAGGTTCGGGCCCTCTCGATGGAGGTAAAACCCTACTCCTGCTTGATTGATATTGATGATATGGGTAGTACAAGAGTGGATCTACCACGAGATCAAGGAGGCTAAACCCTAGAAGCTAGCCTATGCTATGATTGTTATGATGGATGTTGTCCTACGGACTAAAACCCTTCAGTTTATATAGACACCGGAGAGGGCTAGGGTTACACAGAGTCGGTTACAATGGTAGGAGATCTACATATCCGTATCGCCAAGCTTGCCTTCCACGCCAAGGAAAGTCCCATCCGGACACGGGACGAAGTCTTCAATCTTGTATCTTCATAGTCTTGGAGTCCGGTCGATGATGATAGTTCGGCTATCCGGACACCCCCTAGGCCAGGACTCCCTCAGTAGCCCCTGAACCAGGCTTCAATGACGACGAGTCCGGCGCGCATATTGTCTTCGGCATTGCAAGGCGGGTTCCTCCTCCGAATAATTCATAGAAGAATGTGAACACCAAGATAGTGTTCGGCTCTGCAAAATAAATTCCACATACAACCGTAGAGAGAATGATATTTACACAAGTTCAATCTGCTGACGTATTCTGTGGCATGACATCACACCACAACCAAGCCTTTAAGTTTTTTATTATACCACCTCAGCGTGTTTAGCGAAGCGGTTCCCTTGGCACGTCTTGTCGAAGCAGAGATCGTGTTACCCCTATTCCGGGATTCCCATCAATATGAACGTGGGTAACCCAACCGCGCCATTGATTGCGGCGCTTGGGAAATAAGCGAGTTTTACTAGGCCAGTAGGGATGCATAGTTTCATCCGCCCATATATAAGGGGATAAGGATCCACCTTTTTTACCTACGCCTTCTTCCTCCTTTGCTTATCCATCTCCGCGCACTCGAGCTCCAGCGCCCAAGTCCGCACATCTCACCTTGACCTTCTCCAGCCATGTCCGGAGCGAGAGGCAAGTGGATGGCCTCCTCCATTACGGAGGGGCACATCGAGAAGCTGCGCAACGCCGGATATCTGTCCAGCGACATCGCGCATCGGCTGCCCGACAAGGGGCAGCTCATCCCCACCCCCAGGCCCCATGAGAGGGTGGTATTCCTTCCCCATTTCCTCCGCGGACTGGGCTTCCCACTCCACCCCTTTGTCCGGGGGCTCATGTTCTACTACGTCCTAGACTTCCATGATCTGGCCCCAAATTTCATTCTCAATATCTCGGCATTTATCATCGTGTGCGAGGCCTTCCTCTGCATCCAGCCCCACTTCGGCTTGTGGCTAAAGACCTTCAATGTCAAGACGAAGGTTGTGAAGGGCAGCCAAGCGGAGTGCGGAGGCGCCATGGTGGGAAAAATGCCCAACGTCACCTGGCTCGAGGGTACCTTCGTGGAATCCGTCAAAGGGCGGCAATCGGGGTAGTTCTACATCACCGAGCCGCGTGACCCTAAATGGGCAGCGGCCCCCGAATTCAGATTTGGCATCCCCGTGCAGCTCACCTCCTGGAAAGAGAAGGGCTTGTTATGGGGTAGTTCGGAAGAGCTGACCGGACTCCAGTCCTGTCTCCAGACCCTGGTGAACAAGAAGCTCAAGCTTGTCAATGTGATCTAGGTCATGCTCGTCCGCCGGATTCTCCCCTGCCAGCAACGGGACTTCAATTTGTGGGAGTTTGATCCGGCACAGCACCAGACCTTGAGCAGGCTCTTTGACACTACGTACAAAGAGGCCTGGAGGGTGCTGTTCAAGGGCGCCGAAGCCCCCGCATCCGCTACCGAAGATCGCGGATTCAGCTCGCAGCGTCCAGCTGACGAGGTAAGCCATGTTATCCTTTATGGGATACCTGCCTTTCATGTTTTGATTTCATGCGGGATCTAAACTCCCAATACCTTTAACAGGACTGGCAGAAAATGTCCGGACAGGTTAACTGTCCGGCTCCCCTTCCAGAAGACCCAGCGGACGTCCGTTTGACAGGGCTGCTGGTCCCGGCACTTTACATAGTGCCGGAGAAGAAGGCCAAGAAGAAGGTCACGGGAACCCGAAAGAGTTCCCGGCGTCCGGTGGTATCGGACTCATCGTCTGATGACTCCGAGGCGGACTCCTCCCACGAGGACGAGCAGGAGGAGAAAGAGGCCTCTCCCCCGGCGGGGGGAGAGAAGAAGAGGAAGGCCTCCCCAAGGAGGGAGGCCGAAGGGTCCAAGAAAGGAAGGACCCTTCCCCCGGATAGTTCCGCCAACATCGGCGACGGCGACGAGGAGTGGCCCTCAAGGGCCAAGCCTCTGGCGAGATCGTAAGTATCTGGACTCCTAGATGATTTATAATTTTTCTTTTTGCCACACGGTGTCTTTCTAATGCCGCATACAACCTGTAGTCCGACCGGGGACGATCTTCCCGCTTCGTTGAGCGGGTCCTTGGGCACGTCGGATATGGATTCTCTTCCGACCGCCTCCACCCCTCATGACGCTGATGACGCCGAGGTGGGATCCTGAGAGGGGACTCATCAGGAGGAGGAGGACCTGGAGGTGCCGCAGGGCAACCTCCCGGACTTTACACCGGACTCCGCACCGGAACCTGCAGTGGTTCCGGAGTCCGGCGGGCGGCCCCTTCATAAGAAGGGCAAGACTGTGACACCGGCGGCCTCCGTCCAACCGGAGGCGCCGGATAACTTGCTGGAGGCGCTCAACGGCGCTTCCATCAAAGAAGAACACCGCACTATCGTGAGTGCGGTGATTCAGAAGGTTCAGCTCGCCAAAAGCGGGCTGACCGAAGCCTGCCGCAGCCTTCTAACAGGCTTTGAGGTAAGAAGTTTAATATGTGTAAAATAGTACCGCATAGACAGTAGCCCCTGATGCTCAGTTCGGTGTTCGGAAGGAAAAGCCGGACTGAGGATCTAAAAAGATATACGCAGGAGTCTAAAAAAATATGTCAATATGGGATCGCAGGCTGCGCTGCTGACCTCTGCCGCACTGACTGCGGAGGTCAATGCTGTGAAGCAAAGCCTCGAGCGGTCCGAGAACGAGCTCGGCCGTGCCAAGAAGCAACTCGAGGACAAGGAAGGTGAGTAACACCTTATTAAAATTGTACCTTACAGAAAAGGATTTGGTTGCAAGAGAGATAACAAGGATAACGTGTATACTACAGGGCCACGAACAAGGTGGCGACCCTAAAGGAGGCGGTGTCCGCGGCCGAACGCAATGCGGCTGCGGAACAAGCCGAGCGAGAGAAGCAGGAGGCGCGGGTGGCGGAGGTACAGCAAGAGCTCCAGGCTCTTGTGGAAAAGCACGAGAGTTTGGAGCGTGACTCAAAGACTCGAGAGTCTGAGCTTGCATCGGCTCTTGAGAGTGCCAAGGCTGCTAAGGCCGAAGCCCGCAAGGCCCTCCAGGAAATCGAGGATTTGAAGAAAATAGCGGCGGGTAAGGCATTCTTCATGCAAAGCAAGCATGTTAAAGTGAATTACCTGTTACTTACCCGGATTCGGAGCTCTCCAGGAATGTGCGCAGATTTGCCCCGCAGCGTGTCGCATTCTACCGGGCCGAGGAGGGGAGCTCGACGGAGAAGGTCTTCTAGTCTCAGTATGCTGAGGCCGGACATCCGGTGCCCCTTAGCGACCAGCTGAAGCAGCTGGTCGAGCTCCACAAGGTGGCCGAACAGGCCATGAAGGGCCTCATAGTTCGGCTGTGGCCCAAGGAGGCCATGCCTGGGAGCTACTTCGGTTTGGTGCAGCGGCTGGTAGATGCGTGTCCCTGGGTTGAAGTCGTCAAGCACTCCGCCTGCATTGAAGGTGCCCGTCGGGCCCTTGCCCATGCAAAGGTGCACTGGGGCAGGATGGACGCTGAGACGCTTGTGACGGGCGCGCCACCAACGGGCAAGGAGTATCGCATGCCCGAAATGTATTATAAGAGTGTTCTGAAGGGTGCCCGCATGATTGCGGGTGAGTGCTCCAAAGATGTAATATTTGAGTAGACTCGCATTTTGTTATCATGTGCGCTGAAAACTTTGTTCATATGCGCTAAGCAACGCTTATTGATTTAAAATATTACCTTCTATGCGGCCGTTTATCAAATCTGAGAGATGGCAAGTCGTTGGCTTCAGCCCCCATGCCACGAGTGCTGGGGTGTTCGGGATAAACTTGAGCACTCTTGTTCCCATTGTTGGGTCCATCTAGGGAGGCGCTCAACACAACGAACAAGGCAACCGGACTTATAATGCTTGAACACTCTCAGTTAGCCATAGAATTCTATAATTTTAAATTTCGGTGAAGCCCCTAGTGTTCGGAAGACCGAATTCGGGGCGCTATCCACGCCTGGGCCGGACAGAATCCGGTTCATCGCTCTAAGCGACATAAGTCTTTAGGGACTCGAAAAAAACCTCTCGAACAGCGACCAGCTCTCGCCTTATCATGACGGTCAGATTTAGCTTTCTCCACTGAGGCGCTCGCCCAGCTCAACTGGGGCGCAATCGCAGTGGTTCTCCCAGTGCTACCTTAGCCGATACAACGGAACGTAAGGTACCAAAACATGGGAGCCGGGCAAACCCAACTATTGACCCAAGACATGATTCGGAGCCGATGCATATAATGTTATAAGTTCGGGGTGCCGCACTTGTGAAAGTGTTCGGACTTATCATACCATAATGTGGGGAACTTAAGCCCCTGGTGTAACTTAGCCATACCAAAGTGTACGGATGCAACATGTCATAAACGAACACATGTATATAAAAAAAGAAATGCAATTATAAGCAAAAAAGCAATGCATTGTTTATTCAAGAAATACTGCTATGAGTGCAGAACGATACAAATAGTGCGGTAAGCAAGGGCTTGGATTGTTAAACATGTCCCCCTCCAGGGGTAGGCTGCGGAATGGTGTATAAAACAGGTATAATGCTCAAAATGGAGGCCACCTGGATACTCGTCGTGGCCTTTCTCTTTCCCTGGCTGTTGTATCGTGAGTTCGGCAGGTCTACTGCCGGACAGGCCCTCTGGTGAGCGGAGTCCTGTGGATAAGAAAAAAGAAAAAGGGAATGGAATGACACACTTGGGAGCCCCTGGTGTGGTTGAGCCGCACTCTGGGCCTGTTGTGGTCGTGCCCCTCCCCTATGCCCATGGTATCTCCAGAGCGTAATGATGTACGCGAGGGACTAGTCTTGTAATTTTGTCGGGGCTGGGGTTGGGGCCGCATTGCTACGCGTGCTTGGGATGTGCCAGGTGGTCTTGTTGTAGGTTACTCCGGGCGCGTTTGGCCGTGTCTGGTCGCTTAATAGCCGGACTCGAAAATTGCCTTAAGAGGCTGCTCTGTACTTCTGCCGCGAGAGCCGCTGTGTGTTCCTCCGTTCGGAGGGAGCGTTCAGTGTTTCCGTTGACCGTGATGACTCCTCGAGGGCCTGGCATCTTGAGCTTGAGGTATGCGTAATGCGGCACTGCGTTGAACTTTGCAAACGCGGTCCATCTGAGCAGAGCGTGATAGCCGCTGCGAAATGGAACTATGTCGAAGATTAACTCCTCGCTTCGGAAGTTATTCGGGGATCCGAAGACCACTTCAAGTGTGACTGGGCCTGTACAATTGGCCTCTACACCTGGTATGACGCCTTTGAAGGTCGTCTTTGTGGGTTTGATCCTTGAGGGGTCTATGCCCATCTTGCGCACTGTATCCTGATAAAGCAGGTTCAGGCTGCTGCCGCCGTCCATCAGTACTCGGGTGAGGTGAAATCCATCGACGATTGGGTCTAAAACCAATGCGGCGAATCCCCCATGGCAGATACTGGTGGGGTGGTCCCTTCGATCAAAAGTGATCGTGCAGGAGGACCATGGGTTGAAATTCAGGGCGACTGGCTCCATCGCGTATATGTCCCTGAGTGCACGCTTCCGCTCCCTTTTGGGTATGTGGGTTGCGTATATCATGTTCACCATCCACACTTGTGGGGGGAAACCCTTCTGTCCTCTATTGTTCGGCGGCCGGGTCTCTTCCTCATCATCGCTATGCAGCCCCTTGTCATTGTTTTCGGCAATTAACTTGCCTGCTTGCTTGAAGACCCAACAATCCCTGTTGGTGTGATTAGCTGGCTTTTCGGGGGTGCCGTGTATCTGGAACGAGCGGTCGAGTATTCGGTCCAAATTGGACGGACCCGAAGTAGTTCTTTTGAATGGCTTCTTCCGCTGACCAGGTTTGGAGCCTCTGAATCCGGCATTGACTATCGTATCCTCAGTATTGTCGCCGTTGACACGGCGTTTGTTCTTATTGCGACACGACCTGCCATTGTGGTCCTTGGTATCCGGACTGCCAGAATTTTTGCTGAGCTTGTTACTGCGGGCGAGCCAGCTGTCCTCTCCCGCGCAAAAGCGGGTCATGAGTGATGTGAGGGCTGCCATGGATTTATGCTTTTCCTGTCCTAGGTGCCGGGCAAGCCACTCATCGCGGATGTTATGTTTGAAGGCTGCGAGGCCCTCCGCATCCGGACAGTCGACGATTTGATTTTTCTTTGTTAAGAACCGTGTCCAGAATTGTCTGGCCGATTCGTCTGGCTGCTAAATTATGTGGCTTAGGTCATCGGCATCTGGTGGTCGCACATATGTGCCCTGGAAGTTGTCAAGGAATGCGGCTTCCAGGTCCTCCCAACACCCAATTGATTCTGCTGGCAAGCTGTTAAGCCAATGTCGAGCTGGTCCTTTAAGCTTGAGTGGGAGGTATTTGATGGCGTGAAGATCATCGCCGCGGGCCATGTGGATATGAAGGAGATAGTCTTCGATCCAAACCGCAGGGTCTGTTGTGCCATCGTAGGATTCAATATTAACGGGTTTGAACCCTTCAGGGATTTGATGATCCATTACTTCATCTGTGAAGCATAGTGGGTGTGCGGCGCCTCTATATTGGGCTATATCACGATGTAGCTCAAGCGAGCTTTGTCTATTGTGTTCGGCCCGGCCGGAGTTGCTATATCCGGTGCGACGGTCATCGTCGCGCATCGTGGGGCACCCACGCGATCCGTAGATCGATCTTGATTGTCTTGCCTTATCCTCCAATATGTCTCGCAAGTCCGGCGCATTCCCCCGTGGCTTCGTACTTTTAGAGCGGTGCCGGGGTACGGTTCTGGTCGAGGGCCTAGAGGCCTCTCTGTCGCGGCCACGAGGTGGTCGGTCAGCCATATTGTGCGCTGGTGATGCAGGTTTATATGCCTCCTCCTCTAATCGGGGGAGCAACTTGCGTTTGGGGTAGCTTTTGGAGGGGCGTTCGAGTACATGCTCTTCGGCCGCAAGGACTTCAGTCCATCTGTCGGCTAGCAGATCTTGATCAGCTTTAAGCTGTTGCTGCTTTTTCTTGAGGTTGTTCGTCGTGTCCATAAGCCTGCGTTTAAAACGCTCTTGTTCGACGGGATCCTCAGGCACGACGAATTCGTCATCGTCGAGGCTTGCCTCGTCTCCGGAGGGAGGCATGTAATTATCATCCTCTACCTCATCTTCTGCCGCTCTCTCATGAGGGCTGGCTTCTCCGTCCTCCTGTGCTGAATCTTGCTGGAGGGGGTTGTCTTTGGCACAGTCTAGGGTGTTATTATCTCCGATGCCGGAATCTCCATTCTTGCTATGGCGGGATTTAGAGCGGCGCCGATTACGCCGGCGCTTAGGCTGTTTCTTGGAGGGGTCTTCCTCCGCTGCTTCCTCACCATTCCCATCCTTTGGGATGTCCACGATGTATATGTCATATGACGAGGTGGCCTTCCAGTGCCCAGTGGGCGCTGGTTCTTGGTCGTCTCCAGCATCGCCGTCCATACCGTCAATGTCTTCGGAGTCGTAGTCTAGCATGTCGGTTAGATCGTCGACAGTGGCTACAAAGTGGGTGGTGGGTGGGCTTTGAATTTCTTCGTCGTTCGCATCCCAACCGTCCTGACCGCAGTCCGACCAGGGCTCTCCTGATAGCGAGAGATACTTTAGTGAATTCAGGATGTCACCAAAAGGTGAGTGTTGAAAGATGTCCACGGCGGTGAACTCCATGATAGGCGCCCAATCGGATTCGATCGGAGGGGGCGCGGGAGGTTCGGAGTCCGGCGAGGAGTCCGACACCTCGGAGTCACGAGCCTCACAAGGGACAAGGTCGGTATTCAGCTCCATTGACATAGATGTAGCAGCCCCCGAGGCGGTGTCTAGCCACCCGTCCTCGATCTGCGTAGCCGGCTCCGAGTTGAGGATCGGAGCGGGCTCGTGTGCGGCCTCCAGGGCACTGTCCGGCGACAGAGCTAAGTCATGCGCATCAGGATAGTGCGGCACGCTCGGCTGTGGCTCGAATCCGTCGAAGATCAAGTCTCCGCGGATGTCAGCCGTGAAGTTCAAACTTCCAAATCTGACCTGATGGCCATGGGCGTAGCTTTCGATCTGCTCTAGATGGCCTAGCGAATTGGCCCGCAGTGCAAAGCCGCCGAATACGAAGATCTGTCCGGGGAGAAAGGTCTCACCCTGGACCGCGTCGTTGTTGATGATTGAAGGAGCCATCGAGCCTATTAGTGATGACATAGAGGAACTCTCAATGAAAGCACCAATGTCGGTGTCAAAACCGGCGGATCTCGGGTAGGGGGTCCCGAACTGTGCGTCTAGGCGGATGGTAACAGGAGACAAGGGACACGATGTTTTTACCCAGGTTTGGGCCCTCTCGATGGAGGTAAAACCCTACTCCTGCTTGATTGATATTGATGATATGGGTAGTACAAGAGTGGATCTACCACGAGATCAAGGAGGCTAAACCCTAGAAGCTAGCCTATGCTATGATTGTTATGATGGATGTTGTCCTACAGACTAAAACCCTTCGGTTTATATAGACACCGGAGAGGGCTAGGGTTACACAGAGTCGGTTACAATGGTAAGAGATCTACATATCCATATCGCCAAGCTTGCCTTCCATGCCAAGGAAAGTCCCCTCCGGACAAGAGACGAAGTCTTCAATCTTGTATCTTCATAGTCTTGGAGTCCGGCCGATGATGATAGTTCGGCTATCCGGACACCCCCTAGTCCAGGACTCCCTCACCCTTCAAGATCTCTTGATTAGCTCTCTCTGCTTGACCATTAGATTGAGGGTGAGCAACAGCCGAAACATCAAGCCGGATATGTTCTCATTGACAGAACTCTTCCATGGCACCCTTAGAGAGATTAGTACCATTATCAGTTATGATGCTGTGTGGGAAACCAAAACGAAAGATCACCTTTTTCATGAACTGAACCGCCGTGGCTGCATCACACTTACTGACCGGCTCAGCCTCAACCCACTTCGTGAATTTATCCACCGCCACCAAGAGGTGTGTCTTTTTATCTTTAGACCTCTTGAAAGGTCCAACCATGTCAAGCCCCCAGACTGCAAACGGCCAAGTAATTGAATCATCCTCAACTCTTGAGCCAGCACATGAGCTCGTCGTGAGAATTTTTGACATCCATCACATTTGCTGACCAGATCCTCCGCATCAGCATGAGCCGTCAGCCAATAGAAACCATGACGGAAAGCCTTGGCCACCAGAGATTTTGAGCCAGCATGATGACCACAATCTCCTTCATGGATCTCACGAAGTATCTCCTGACCCTCCGCAGGCGACACACAACGTTGAAACTCCCCAGTAACACTGCGGTGATGTAGCTCACCATGAACAATTGTCATAGATTTGGACCGCCTTATGATTTGTCTCGCCAAGGTCTCATCCTCAGGCAACTCTCCCCGGGTCATATAGGCCAAATACGGGACTGTCCAATCCGGGATAGCGTGGACAGCCGCCACCAGCTGTGCCTCCGGGTCTGGCACTGCTAGTTCTTCCTCTGTAGGCACTTTGACAGAAGGGTTATGCAAAACATCAATAAAGGTGTTAGGCGGCACCAGCTTACGCTGAGATCCCAGCCGGCTTAAGGCATCAGCCGCCTCATTCTTCCTCCGATCAATGTGCTCCACTTGATAACCTTTGAAGTGCCCAGCCACCGCATCAACTTCACGACGATAAGCCGCCATAAGGGGATCCTTGGAGTCCCACGTGCCTGACACCTGTTGAGCTACAAGGTTTGAATCGCCCAAGCACCTTACCCGGCTCAAATTCATCTCTTTGGCCATCCGGAGACCATGGAGTAAGGCCTCGTACTCAGCTGTATTGTTAGTACAGGGAAACATAAGCAGGAGCATATAACAAAATTTGTCACCTCGAGGGGAAGTTAAAACAACTCCAGCCCCCGAGCCTTCCAACTGCCTGGACCCATCAAAGTGAATAGTCCAATATGTGTTATCTGGCTTCTCCTCAGGTGCCTGCAACTCTGTCCAATCATTGATAAAATCCACCAGGGCTTGAGACTTGATAGCAGTCCGAGGCATGTATTTCAAACCATGGGGTCCAAGCTCAATGGCCCACTTGGCGACTCGTCCTGTGGCCTCTCTATTCTGTATGATATCTCCTAAGGGGGCAGAGCTTACCACAGTGATAGGATGACCTTGGAAATACTGCTTCAGCTTCCGGCTTGCCATAAACACTCCGTAAACAAGTTTCTGCCAATGTGGATACCTTTGCTTGGACTCAATGAGCACCTCACTAATGTAGTAAACCGGCCGTTGAACCGGATGCTCCTTGCCAGCCTCCTTACGCTCCACCACGATGGCCATAGTGACGGCTTGGGCGTTAGCGGCCACATATAACAACAATGGCTCTCTATCAATGGGAGCAGCAAGGACTGGTGGCTCAGATAGCTGCCTCTTTAAATCTTCAAAGGCAGTGTTAGCAGCATCACTCCAGACAAAAGTGTCTGTCTTCTTCATCATCTGATATAGCGGTAGGGCCTTCTCACCCAACCAGCTTATGAACCGGCTTAAAGCGGCAACATGACCCACCAGTCGCTGAACATCATTGATGCACGCCGGTTTAGCCAAGGAGGTGATTGCCTTGATCTTCTCCGGGTTAGCTTCAATGCCTCTGTTTGAGACCAGAAAGCCCAGAAGCTTGCCTGCGGGCACACCAAACACACACTTGTCCGGGTTAAGCATCATCTTATAAACCCGGAGATTATCAAAGGTCTCTTTTAAATCAGATATCAAAGTTTCCTTCTCCCTGGATTTCACCATGATGGCATCCACATAAGCATGAACATTGCACCCAATTTGACTGTGGAGACAGTTTTGCACACATCTCTGATAAGTCGCCTGGGCACTCTTGAGCCCAAATGGCATAGATACATAGCAGAAATCTCCAAACGGAGTGATGAAAGCCGTCTTCTCCTGGTCTTTAACTGCCATTTTGATCTAATGATAGCCAGAGTAAGCATCCAAAAAGCTCAATCGCTCGCAACCCACCGTAGCATCGATGATTTGATTAATATGGGGGAGGGCAAAGGGATCAGCCGGACACGCCTTATTTAAGTCCGTGTAATCCACACACATCCGCCAGGTGCCGTTCTTCTTGAGTACCAGCACCGGGTTAGCCAACCACTCTGGGTGAAAAACTTCAATGATGAAGCCAGCCGCAAAGAGTCGGGCGACCTCTTCCCCAATAGCTTTCCGTCTTTCCTCATTGAACCGTCAAAGAAACTGCCTGACCGGCTTATACTTTGGGTCAATATTAAGAGTGTGCTCAGCGAGTTCTCTCGGGACACCCGGCATGTCAGAAGGTTTCCATGCAAAGATGTCCCGGTTCTCACGGATGAACTCGATGAGCGCGCTTTCCTATTTAGGATCCAAGTTGGCACTGATGCTGAATTGCTTGGAAGAGTCGCTTGGAGTAAAGTCAACAAGCTTTGTTTCAGCGGCCGATTTAAACTTCAACGCCGGGTCATGCTCTGTAGTCGGCTTCTTCAAAGAGGTCATATCCGTCGGGTCAACATTATTCTGATAAAACTTTAGCTCTTCTGCTGCACAAACAGACTCAGCATAAGCCGCGTCGCCTTCCTCACATTCCAAGGCTACCTTTCGACTCCCATGCACAATGATGGTGCCTTTGTGACCCGGCATCTTAAGCTGCAGATAAACATAACACGGCCGTGCCATGAACTTGGCATAAGCCGGCCGCCCAAACAGAGCATGATACGGGCTCTTGATTTTGACTACCTCAAACGTCAATTTTTCAGCCCTGGAATCATATTCATCTCCAAAGGCCACCTCCAATTCAATCTTACCGGCCGAGTATGCCGACTTACCAGGCACTACGCCATGGAAAACGGTGTTGGACGTCCTTAAATCCTTGTAAGTCAAACCCATGCGTCGAAAGGTCTCGTAATAGAGGATGTTGATACTGCTACCTCCGTCCATGAGTACCTTGGTAAACTTATATCCACCGACCTGAGGCGCCACCACCAAGGCTAATTGACCCAGGTTATCAACCCGGGGCGGGTGATCTTCTTTGCTCCATACAATAGGCTGCTCTGACCACCTCAAGTAACAGGGAACTACCGGCTCAACAGAGTTCACGGCCCTTTTCCGAACTTTTTGGTCTCGCTTGCATAAACTAGTAGTGAACACATGATACTGCCCACTATTCAGCTGCTTCGGATGGCTTTGATAATCTGACCGCTGCTGCTGTTGTCCCCCTTGACCAGGCTGCTATTGATTATAGCCACCTTGACTTCCCTGAAAACCGGAACTTGAACCGCCGCCCGGGTCATGAAAGCCGCCGGCCCCTGAGCCGCCGCCTGACCCATGATTGCCATCAAACATGTTGGAATTCTTGAAATCCTTCATGATCGCACAATCTTTCCATAAATGGGTGGCGGGTCGCTCTCGGGTGCCGTGTCTCGGGCAAGGCTCATTGAGAAGCTGCTCAAGAGATGGGCCTGACCCGCCAGATCGAGGGGGCGGTTTTCCCTTACGTCTCTGATTGTTACCCTGTGCATTGGCATTGGCCACAAACTCTGGGTTACCCTCCGCCTTACGCTTGTTGCCTCCTTGATTTGCCGGGTTATGCTGTTGACCCTTTCCATTGCCGTTCTTCTTTCCCTTCCCTGTCTTTTCCTCATCAGACGCGGGATCCTTGGTACTATCAGAATCGGCGTATTTGACTAAAGCTGCCATCAGCGTATCCATATCATTGCAATCACGCTTAAGGCGCCCTAGTTTCTGCCTCAACGGCTGAAAGCGGCAATTCTTCTCCAACATGAGGATTGCAGAGCCGGCATCCATCTTATCGGATGAATGTATTATTTCCTTGACCCGGCGCACCCAATGAGTTGTAGATTCACCCTCCTCCTGCTTACAATTGGTCAAGTCCACAATTGACATAGATTGCTTGCAAGTTTCCTTGAAGTTCTCGATAAACCGGGCCTTTAGTTCTGCCCACGAGCTAATGGAATTGGGCGGCAAACCCTTAACCAAGACCAGGCCATTCCGTCTAACATCATGGTGAAGTACTTAGCCATTGATGTGTCGCTAACCTCCAGTAGCTCCATGGCCATCTCGTAACTTTCGATCCATGCTCCGGGCTGTAAGTCGGTCGTGTAATTCGGCACCTTTTGAGGTCCCTTGAAGTCCTTGGGTAGATGTACATCCCGCAGAGTCGGCACCAAACAAGGAACACCACCGGTTCTAGTAGCCACTCCTGCTCGAACAAAAGTCGTTGAATACTCTGGGAGATCTTGATGAGCCGCCTGCTGAGCCGCTAGCTGAGTCGCCCGCTCGTCCTCCTGACGTATTTGGTCTTGCACCGGGTTATAGCCACCGGGCTGGTTACGACATTGGGCATTGCTTGACAAAGCTTCTGACTCCATGTGCCTGCTGTAACTCAGACTCCGGTTTTGACGAGGCGGTGCTAGCCAAGGCGGAGGAGTTGAATGAATCGTGTCCGGCTGTAAGAATAGGTCTCTTGCTGCGCCAGGGCCGTCTGAATAAGTTCTCTGATCCTCCGGGTCTCCACCGCTGTAGGATCATCACCGTCCACTGGGAGAGCCGCCAAACGCGCCGATTCTGCGATTAAGTTCTCCATGGGGTTGGAAAAGTGACCCGGTGGTATTGGTACATAGCAGGGCGGGGCCATACTCCCATGCGGAGGTGCCAT